>NC_080068.1:51456883-51728186 GCF_949987535.1 Balaenoptera acutorostrata | reverse complement strand
CCCTCAAGTTAGTGGAGCATAGCTTCTCACCCCTTACGTGTAGAATACACATAATGACTTCCTTCCAAAGACTATATTATGGAAAACGTGAAAAGAGGAGTAACTTAACATGAGGAAACCTGGAAAAACATTACCTCAGCCAGATGATCAAGGTCAACATCAGCAGTGATAAGTTATGTTGATGGTATGTACCATGGATACGATGTGATGAAAATGGTACTTTACTTCTGTGTTTTTCGTCTGACAACACATGATCCCAGTCTAATCATGAGAAAAATATAAGACATATCCCAGCTGAGGGACATTCTACAAAATACCTTATTCCTCAAGACTTCCCAGTTCAAAAACAAGGAGAGGCTGAAAAACTGTCACAACCAAGAGAAGCCTAAGGAAACTTGATGATACAATATAATGTGATATCCTGGATGGGAACTTAGGACAAAGAAACAAAAAGAACACTAAGCAAAAGCTAAGGAAATCTGAATCAAACATGGATTTTAGTTTATAGTAATATATTAATATTGGTTCATTAATTTTAACAGTCATACCATACTAATATAAGATGTTAATAATAGGAGAAACTGAGTGTGGAGTAAATGAGAATTCTCTGTTCCATCTTCACAATTTCTCCGTGAATCTTTATTTCATTCTAAAAAATAGTTTATTTTTAAAAGTGACTTAAATGAATCAGACTCTAAATGTGAAGAAATTTTAAGAATATTTTAATTTATTAATTTTTACCTAATTCTTAAACAACTCTTTCAATAAGAATAAAGTAAGAATTCTATATCAAAAGGGAAAATTAAAAAGCTTATGAGTAACTGTAATGCCTCTTCAACCTCAAAAGCAGAAAAGGATAATAAATTGCAAAAATCAAATAAAAGTATTTCCTTTATAGTAGATGCCATATTGCAAGTGCATTTAAAATTAGCAAGGCATAACATTTATTTCCTTGACATTTGTCTTCCAAAGAGTTCACAGTGCCTGAGTGTCTATTAAAAAATGATTCGTGTGAAATTTTTATCAAACCAAATTTACTGTGAAATTACTGCCCAGATAAGACTTTATTTTGATCTTATTGAGTTATTTCCTTATTATTGAGCCCTTAGTTAGAGCTTCCAAATATAGCAAATGCCTGAGAAAGTAAATTTTTAAATTACAATTACAATACACTAATGGAATTACATATTGTCTTCCTTTGCCCGGTTACGGCACACAACAGACATCTAGTAAAATACTGATTGAAAGAATGAAATTACTTCCTATTGCTTCATTCAGTACACTAAGTTTGTCTCTTGACTATCTCAAGGGTGTGATCATCAGTTGGTTTGTTAGCTTAGATTTCTTCTAAATGCATCATCTCACAGCATAATCCTCACTGGAATACCTGATTATTATAGATAGAGATCTCTGTACATTCTGGATTAGCATAGTTTTGTGTGTGTGTGTGTTCGTTAAATCCAGAAGTTGGAGAGAAAAGCTGCTACAGCATGTAAGTTTCCCTGCGTTGTCTTACAACTGCTACTCACTTAATGCTATATTATTAAAGATAGAAATGGAACTCCCTCCTCTCTACTGTCTATCCATGCAAATCCAACCAACATCAGTGAGCTTTTGCTGCATAGCAAACCAACTCAAAGGTTAATGATTTAATACAACAACCATTTCATTTAGCTCATGATTCTGTGGGTTCTCGGAGCTCAGTGAGGACTTTCTTCACATCAAATTTTATCCTACAGGAAGTTAATCCAGGCTTTTTCACATGGAGGATTCCCAAACAAGAAAGAGAAAATTTAATGAACAAGAATTTCTCAAGCCTCTGTTTTCTAGTGCCCCATTGGCCAAAGCAAGTCCCATAGGTAAATCTATATGTAAGGGTGGAGAACGGATCCCACCTCTTGATAGAAGGAACTGCTGAATAGTGTGGCTATTTTGTTTTCATCTACCACAGCCCATTCCCAATGCAAAATACACTGAACTCCCCATAACTGTTCCTAAAGTCTGATCCAATGCGGTATCAGTCTCAGGATCTAATACCTTGCAATTTGTATCCTGTTCAAATGTAGATGAAATTCTGGAGTGTGGCATCTTGGGTGCACATTTCCTTCATTCAGAGACCTTTAAACTTACAAGAAGATAACTGCTTTTGACACACCTAACATGCAATGAAAAAACAGGTACAAAATAACCATAACAGGACTCTCATTCAAAAATGGAAGAAACAGGACAACATGGCAGTCACTTTTCCATAGCAATTCTCAAATCCAGCTGAGTATACATCGTCAGATATCCCTCCTGTGGGGAAAAGGAATGATCCCTGGTTAGAAGGCAACTCTGCTCCCAGGGAGTGCTTACTTTGTCCATTGTTTATGTCTCTTGTTTCCAGTCCCTACACCCTTTCCTCCATCACTTGAGATGTCCTTCATTCTCCATATGAAATTACACATTTGCAACTAAGCAGATTTCTCAGACTGCTTCCTTCCTACTTATAAAAATGTGGGGACTGAGATAATTTTTTTATTTTGAACTATCTCTGTCCATTTTAGTCCAAATTTGCCTAGTATAGGGTTTCAGCAAAGACTACTAGAAGAAACAATGTTTACATTGAGACTTGAAGAATGATGAGAATTTTATCCAGCAAAGGAGAGGGTGAGCAGTAAAAGGAGAATATTATAAGCAAAAGAAATAATTTCTGCCTGTGAATGATAGGACCACAGGCAAGTTCCTTGAGCTCAGATTCTGAACCTAATTCCTTCTCTGCACCTAGGTAATAGTACGGATACCATAGAGTTCTGATAGGTATAAGAACAAATAGGAACAAATTAGATTTTATTTGTAAAGTGCTTAATACTGTATCTAGGAAATTAGTAAGTACTAGTAAGTACTTCATAAATATTTTCTAGTGATGGTAACAGTCTGGAGCCAGACTTCCTGCATTAGATCCTGGATTTGCCACTTAACTAGATGTGTGATCTTGGACAAGACATTCACCTTGTGTCCTTCAGCTTCCTCTGCAGGAAAACACTAAGTACTTGTGCATAAGGGTGTTGGGAGCATTCCATGAGTTCCTATGTGAAGCATTAGAACAATTCCTGACACATAATATATACTATATGAATGTTAGCTTATATTAGGAATAAAGAAACCCCGCAAGAGTCCAATTAGGCATTTAGAAATTATTCTATGACTTATAAGAAAACTGAGACTAGAAAAGTATAAGTACCTGCCCAAGTTCATTTAGCTAACAAATTCCATGGTTTGAAACTCAAACATACAATTTCTGGTTCCAGCCACACCCCATGATGCTTCCCTAAGCTCCAATAAAAATTGCCTTCATGGAACCTCAAGAAACGGCCCTTGGCTACTTGACATAGTAATATTACCATTGGTAATATTATCCCTTGGTCTTTTCAGTGAAGATGAATTTCCTGAGAAGTTTCTGAGCTGTGGAGAAATAGGTAAGAATTCTCGTCACTCTGAATGACTTGCGTCAGAATATTTTAACCATAGCACTAAGCAAATTATGCTTATTAACAGGAAAGGAGTCTCAGATTTGAATATGAACAATAAGATGTGCAGAGAAAAATGCACTGGTCCTTGAAGCACTCTTCATCTTTTAAAAACAAAATGAGAGCATTTCAACTTACAGAATAAATTGTCAAGATACCCTAGGTAATTAGTCTCCAGTGTCAAAATGCTGATGGGAAAATATTACCACAAAGCTGAGATGCACACCCAGGTCTATCTGACTCCAAGTCCCTTTTCCTGTCCACCACACCACTACCACCAACGCATGCTGCCACCAGAGGTCATTTGCAATTGCTCTTTTATGAGCTCCTGGGAAGGGGAAAAAGGAGGTAGAGGAAGGGCTGGTGAAAAAGCACTAAACTGCACAGAAACTAAAGGTTCAGGGATGGCTTAGGATTCACCTGGTATATCTCTGAAAGGGAACAATGGTTTACACTTTCATAGAATTTTGTTTTTGAAAAACAATGTCACTGAGGCCAAACAAATCCTTAATATTCAACCTTATCTCTCTAATCTCTTTTGGTTTGGTTTCCGTGGCAACCTATATTTATTGGGCAATTCTGTGTGTATTTGCTGAAGGCAGGTGATTGCTTTTGCTCAGCTTAGGGAGGGAAACAGTCTAGAGAGAGGTCATTTAGAAGAAAGAATCTTATTTTATTTTGTGGGAACTCTTAGTCTTTAAAAATAACAGTTAATTTCTTAAACTTTGTGGTAGGCATTATCTGAAAGATGAGTGAAATTAAAATTGATTATAAGAAGAAGCGGAGGAGGAGGAAGAAGGGGAGAGAGAGAGAAAGAGAGAGTAGATGAGAGGGAGGATGTGAGGGAAGGAGGAAGGGAATAAACACAAGCGTGGTGTGGGGATAGTCTCTGAGGACCCTAGCTAAATTCTAGCCATTTCCACTGCTTGCCTTCATACTCCGAGGGTGTCTTGTCTCCTCTCTCCATCTCTCTCATCCTTCTGCACCCTGCCTTCTACCCCTGTCACTGCAGTGAAGCAGAAGAGAGAGGCTGGCAGGCTTGCAAGGAAGCCATGTGCCAAAGCCACCACCGCCACCTGGACGTCAGCTCCACAGATCTAGAAACACTACTTTCCCACATCACGTGCCTCCAATTCTCTGTCTCTCTGTCCGGAGGCTTTCCCCAACATAGCAGAGGATTTCTCTACCTGTGAGCAGGACAACCCAAAAGTATAGGGCATTTAACCCTCAACCAATGAGGGGCAGATGTCTGTGAATAGAAAGCCCATCTTGACACAAGCCTTGGTGGGACACTTCTGAGGGGCATTCCACATGGTTCCTCAGTGGATCCAAGTGGGATTAATCCCGTTGTCCACAGCAGTAATTCTCTCACTAACATGCCCTTCAGGAGCTTCTCATGCTTCTCTGCCTCATTTTCCCCTCTTGCTCACTTGTATATCCTGGAATTATTTCCCAAATAAATAGCTGTTACCATGTGCTCATCTCAAAGTCTGCTTTCAGGTGAAGGGAAAATAAAACACTAGGGTATCCCTATCTTGACATTAGCTTTCTGTGAAATAGTATTAATAATTCAATTCAATTAATAGTAATAATTATAATAATTAAAGCCAAAGAAAGTTGATGTTTTTGAGGGTTGCCACTGCCCCCGACGCCTCATTCTGAGTTCCATCAGGGAAACGGAACCTCCCTGGGTTTCCGTGTAGAAGGGTTCTTACTAAAACCCAGCATATGACAAATCGTCATCCAGCTTGGATCACAGAGCTTCAAAATATTTTATTATTCTGCACACACCTCACAAGAATAATTACACTTTCTGTAGCAAGCAACACTGAGTTCTGTGTTTGTGAAGAATTCTGTTTCCTTGACTTCTTTTAAATAAGCTGAAGAAAGAGATAAAGGAAAACACCTACTGAAGTACCTCTGTTGTGCTTTTTTTCTGGTAACTTAAACCTGAGTAAGTATAAGAAAAAAAATGGAGGAAAATGTCTTTAAAAATATGTTGGGCTAACATTTCTTTTATAATACAAGTACTGACTGTAATTGTTGCTTAAACATTCCTAGGTATCCACATTTTGAAATTTCCAATAGCATAAACGTAATTTATCTCTTGGAATTAACTGCTGATACAGTTTTTGGAGTTGTATCGTTTATTTAGTTTCCTAATGTAGAACTTCAGAGTACTTCAGACACCAATAGCCGACAGGTCCTGAGGACGAGTGAGCTTACAGAAGTGTCAACTAGATGTTATTATAAGATACACATTCTCAGGGTCCAGTAACACTAGCAAACAGACAAGAATAGACTATTCGCACGTTATGTTCCGGCATCAACGCTCAGCTGCCAAAGTTGATCACATGGGATCAGGCTTTCTTTGCAGAAAAAAATGCCTTGAAGCATAGAAAATTCTTTGAAGAAGAACAGATGCCCAAATATAGCACCCATATTCATCAACCATAACAAAAAAATGTATAAACCAAGATTCCTACACCAAAGAAACAGAGTTATACTCTTTTTTGCTGACAGTCATTATTAAAATATGTAAATTATTTGGCGGTCAAAAGAAATCTGCTCTTCCTACCATATACTGAGTTCTGTGAATGCTCATCTTGAGTTTTATGCTGCAAGACAGTGGTATAGGTTGAAAGTCTAATGACTATGTCCTCTGGATAACATAAATTCTTGAATAAGCCTTGTTTTAAATTCAATGCTATGAAAGATTATATCCACTACAACATAAGCTGGTGACCAAGAGGTCACTATTTGTCCACTGATGAGGTCCCAGAACTAAGGTACTTGGCACTTAGTAGGTACTTAATAAATATTTTTGAATGAATGAATGACAGCAATGCCCCAATATATTTAAGCTCTCATAATAGAGTATTGCAAAATATACTAAAACGAAGGTCTCATTAAGGCCATAGTTTGGTCTTAAAACCATGAGTGCTGAAATATGTCCTGGACTTCCTTTACAGAATTTTGCACAGACCAGGGCCTTATCCAAATAGCAAGTTATTTGACCTAGAACAATTTACTCTACTCTCTATGTAACCTGCCTACTGCATGGGCAATAATACAGAGTGGAAAATGTAAAAGCCCAAATAATCCACTTCAGGAAAGAAAAGAAAAGCTCTCCTCCATCTCAGCCCATCGCTTAAGAATATAACAGTATTGGAATCAGGAACACCTCACCTCACAGCTCATATGCCCATATATTTTACCCTGTCATGCACAGGACATTCCGGAACAAGGTATGAAGCCTTGATTCCATCCCTTCTCACATTCCCTTGTAGCAACACCCACTAGCCCCTCCACTGCTAGAGCTTTCCAAGAAATTCTGTGGAATTTGACAAGGATCCAAGAAATACCTGGCTTTACCCAGGATTTGGGCAGAGACCTTTATTTCTCAGAGCCAGTCATCGGATGTAATTTCCTTCAGGAGCCTTCCCTGATTTCTTCTAAGCTGGCTAAGTCACCCTCCTCTCTGAGATCTTAACATAATGTTTCATAAAGGATGTCATTTCTGCTTTAAGGAACTGTTGTCCACAACCTCGTGATGCACCAGAGTTGGTCAGGATCTTGGTTCCAGGTTACAGAAATCCAAATAGAACTAGCTTAAGCCAAATGAGGAATTTATTATAAAGATACTAACAGGTCTCATGGAGGCTGCACACAGGAATGGAATGAATCTAAACTTTGAGAATGCACGGGATACGAACTCAGACTGTCGGGAAACTCACCTCTCACCTCTGTTCTTCTCTCACCAGCTTCTTTTGTTTTTCTGGTCCACACGGAGCAAAATATGACTGCCAAGAGTGTCAAAATGCACATCTGTATACCCCACGAACCCAAAGAAGAGTAACTTTATTTCAAGTTCCCAGTTTCCCTGGGAATGACTCCAATTGGCCCAATTTCATCAAGTGCCCGCCTTAGACCAACCAAACGCGGCTGGAGGTGGGAGCTGAGGTTAGAAAATATGGCCAGGCTGTTGGGCAGACAGTCTCATAGGTGTCTACCACACACTTCCAAATTCTTTAGTTTCGAAGGAAAACACGTGGTCAGAGTAGACTATTTCAAACGTATTAATGATAGTTGCTATAATATATAAGTTATTTTAAGGCAATAATGTTCAAATTTATTTCTATTAATAATTCATGGTAACAGTAGAAAATTCCTAAGTAAACATATCTGCTTTGTTTTAAAAATAAATTTATTTTATTACATGATAATACTGACAGTTTACATAAACAAGGTCATTTAACGTATGCAAAAAAATTATAAAATACATTTTGAAAAGATACGAAAATCTCTGAAGTACTTTCTTGGTAGTTCGATCTACCAAATTTCAAGAGACACCATTAATATTTTAGCATCAAAAGAAAATTCCCAAGCTTGAATTGTCTTGAGAGAATCCACTGGTCGACCAACCTCTGTTTGTTTGTTTCAAGCACTCTTAGTATCAAGGAAGACTGAGAAAGAGAAAGAGCATGAAGGAGCTCAGAGGAGGCTTTTGAAAATAAAGTGTATCCAACACGGATTGGTTGAAACTGATCCAATTTCAAGAATGGTCACTCTCAGGAGAAAAAATGGATTTAGAAAATTATCCGTTGTTTTAGTTAGCTCTCATTGATATTTGAGCTATTTCTGTGTTATACATAAGCACAGCCTCAGTCTCACTTGAAACATGACATGTGATAAAAGGTAATATACAACTTCACCTTTTCTCTGAATTCTCTGATTCACTTTGGGTATGGAGTCTACACGGCAAAGTAAAATTTACAAAGATTCTGGAAAAGCTGCTTTGCTGACAGGCACAACAGCCAAAGTGTAGCAATTTGAGGACATCTCATCAGTTTTTATAAATGATCCACCCAGCCGATGTAGGAAATTCCATATTCTATGGAATATTGGCTCAATGTGCATTCTGCTTTTTCAGGTTTAAAAAGAATCTTTATTAACTGTAATCTGGAGTTGAAGGAGCATTTGGCAAGATGATCCCAAGTAATAGATGACTATGGTCATAATTTGATTGCACCAAAATTCACCTGAGAGCAATCACAGGTACTGTTTTCTTAGAAGAACAAATGAGGATATGGTCACAGCCAGTGTCTGCTTGGGCTCTGCTGTACTGTCACTGACCATTTACCCCGGGATACATAGCCTCTTCCAGTGCTATTATCTATCCTTTAGCAAGCATAGACACTTAACCTGGGGCTTAAAGACTGTCAGGCATTTACTTTCCATCTCTGCTCATTACCTTAGCTATGGGGCAAATCTGTTTGCTTTAGAAATGTAAGAATGTATGCATATCACTGAGAATTTATAAAGCAGCCAAGAAGCATAATGAAAGTCAAGACTACGGAAAGCATGATGGTAACAATAACATATATCCAGGACTCTGCATTCTGAGTTTCTGCAGGAAAATGCACCAGTGTCTCAGAGTCATGGCAAAACACAGTTTAGTGTGAAGTCTTGGGTTATATTGTGAGTTAGGTTGCAACAACTCCAATGAAAAAAAATGATGGTTAACAGCACAAACTTTGAACTTGGGTAAATCTTGGTTCCAGTTTCAGCTCTACCTATTCCTAACTGTAAAACTGGGTTAGATTATTTAACTTCTTAGGGCTTGTTTCTATACATGAGAAATGAGGATCATAGATTCTTAAAAGAATTAAAGAAATAATGTATTTCAAACTCTTAGCACATAGTAAGTTTTGGATAAATGGTAGCTTTATTATTAATTCAATTCCTCAGATCTAAACTCCTTCCTACTCTTCTTTTTTTTTTGACTAGTAATCCCAGTGACAAAACTTAAGTGGAAGTTTATTAAAATTTCCCTTCTTAACTGGGTGCTTTTCCCAAATACTATATAATAATAAAATTACTTATTATTATTATAAAAACAATAGTAAACAACACAAATTAACATTACAAACAAAAAGTAAATACATTATTTAAAATTCATTTTGCTAGCTGTTTTCCTGAGACACAGTCTGTCCATTTTCAAATGAGTAAGGTATTTTGTAGCTTGCCACCAGCCTGGAGGTACCTTCATAGACTGCAGGAAAAAGGAAAAAAAGAGCAAGCCATTGAAAAGAAATGTACTACGTAATTACAAAAAATATCTAGAGCCAGCATTTTTGTTTTCAATTCATTCGTGTCATTCTGGTAATAAGTTAGGAGAATATTATAATTTCTTGATAAGCATTTACTATACCCTATTAATCTGCTGGGAGTTCCTGGGAAAGGAGATTCTTTGTACTGTGGGGCAAGCTATAGAAAGTCACCTTTCTCGCTTGCTGGATGGGAACAAGAAAGCATGTGGCCTTGATTGCTACTGGCCTCTTCTATGACCTAAGAGGAATTAGCCAAAGATGAAGCCAACTCTTCAACTGGTGAACAGAAAGACAGAAATAATTGTTCTGTGCGTGGGAACTCTGGTACCAGGAAGTGTGAATACTACGTTCCCTCTGGACTCCCGGTGCATGCGAGCCAATACATTTCCTTTATTTTAAACCAGTTTGGCTGTGCTTGATGCCTTACAGACAAAACTACCCTGTCTGACTGAGCTACTTATGCTCCGTCTGCCCCCCTGAGTCTTCCTCTGCTCTGCTCCGCGCTCCGGCGGGGGCTGACCTACAGATTGCATCACAAGGGCTCCCTTGCCCTCTGGATTATCACTGAGTTTGGCTAGTGGGAGGCACCTGCCAAAGATCTGAAGGCAAGAGGAGAGAAGGTTTGGGGGCATTTTTCTCCACTTCCTGCCTCCTTCATCGTTTAGGTGCCGGCTGTGGCTATTTCCATCCACAGCTACAGCTCCTGCCTGCCGGGGTCTTCCAGCACAGCCAGCTTCTCAATGCCAAGGTAACTCTTCCCCAGCATTACAGCCTCCTGCAATTGCCAGACTCTGGGAGCCTCAACGGTCCTATGGGTGCCCTCATCCCTGCCCTCCCAGCCCCTTCATCGAAATGTCTTTATTGGATCATCCGAGAGGATTTGTGATTCCTGCTGGAATCCCAAATGACAGAATATTTAAAAGAGCTTAGAACAGTGCTTGGCATGTGGTAAATGCTCAATAAATGCAGTTATTAAAATATTGCTTTTGCTATTTCCTTTCAGTGTGAGATGTCTAAATGAAAATTCTTCTTGTGATATATTGGAAAAATATATCAAATATCTTACAATATTTTATAAGAATATAAAATAACGACCACAGCCATGCAGAACTAGAAAGCAGACTGATCTTAGTACATTAGAAAAAGTATAGAAAAGTCCACACTCTATCTCTGCGGTAGAGTGGCATCCAAAAGAAAGATATGAGAAAGTCTTTTATCTGGCTTCAGATTCTATGAAAAAAAAAATGTCAGTTTATTTTTAGATGTTTTAAAACATAATCAAAGTCCAAACAATGATTTACTTGATGCAGTTAAGCCCTACTTCACCAGGTAAATGTCACCTGTTCCCCATCTACCAAGTTTATCACACTTACCATTAAGCAATACTAGTCTCTTGAATGTCATCATTTATAGGAGTTATATCTTTATCCAGAGTTTCCATTTCTTCTTCCTTCTTTATTCTTTCTCGATGTTTCCGAAGAGGACTTGGAAAACAAAGTGTTAGAAATTAGTGTGTCCTATGCAATCACAAAATTAATCAAGAGAGCCTATGATCTTATTTCTAGACTGTTAAAAATGTATAGGTTCCTTTTTTTAAAAAAAAAATTTAGGTTCTCTCTTTATCCATCCCTTTCTCTAGGCTCACATGATAGCTACAATAGCATCAGTGTGGATAGGGCGTAGTTATAGGTACATAGGAAGAATATGGTACCTAATTGTTGATAGATCTTGGTGAGCACAAGAAAATCTTTCAGGCCAAGTCATTTTACAAAATAGACTGATAAGCATTATTTAATGTGTAAATAAGAAATAGTACAAAATGGAAACAGACATAAGAAAACCAAGAGAGTGAGGGTAGCCTCTGGAAATGTTAATTAAGTTTCTAGATATACTAATTAAGAAGTGTGTTAGATATTCTGGGCTGCAGTCCAGTTTTCTTAAAGTAAAATTAATGTAATAAAATAGGGCATTTCCCAGCTCTGCCCCAAACTTGGCCTTGTGAAAACTCTTTTTTGCCATAAAGTAGGTAAAATCTTAAAAAATACCTTTCAATTTTATAGCTAGGAGGAATCCTACAGATTATTTGGTTTAATCCTCTGTCTTACAGAAAATAAAATTAAAGTTTAAAGAGGTTAAGAAACTTGTCCAAGGTCTCAAAGATGTTTAATGACAGAGCTGGGACAAAAATCACGCTAGACTGCCGATAGCTATGCTAATGCCTTTCTACCCAGAATGTTGTAAAGAAAGGAATCATGCCACACCCTCCTCTAATCAGTACCACAGCCCGAGGGTAAATGTAACAATTTAGGAGGCTTCTCAAGACAAGAAGGTAGCATTTTAGAAAATGCCTTTTTAGCATGCTCTGTGGGAGTCCTGGCCTGATAAAAAATTTGATGAGTTTCCAAAACTAACTTAAGAATTACACCAAGCCATTCTGTCTCAGAGAAAAAACAAGGTTTTTCTTAATTACCAAAGATCAGGTATATAATGAAAAGTAAAGGCAGGAGGAAGAGTGCAGTCATCTTTCATAAATAAAATTCATTATTTTAATGAAATAATTAAAGAAATTTAATTTCTTAAAGAAAAAATATGTTTGTTTCCATCTTTCAAAGTTGTTGTGTCATGGTACAGTTTTAGAAAATAAAAGTATTGTCTAGCCTATTAATAAACTCACATAAAATATGATGGACTTTAGTACTAAATAATGGACTTCTTAAATTGAGATATAACTGATACATAGCATTGTATTCATTTCAGGTATGACTTGATATTTGGTTATATTACAAAACGATCACCACAATAAATTTAGTTAACATCCATCACCACACATAGTTTCAAAAGTTTTCTTTCTTGTGATGAGAATTTTAAGATCTCCTCTCTAACCAACTCTCAAATATACAATACTATATTATTAACTATAGTCACCATTAGTACATTACATCCCCAGGGCCTATTTATCTTACAACTAGAAGTCTGTACATTTGGGTCACCTTCATTCATTTTGCCCACCTCCTTTTTTATTAATTAGGAGATTTATAAAAATTTTATTTTAAATTACAATAATTATTCTCAGAAAATGACAAAAATTATATGTCCTATGTTTATTATAAATGCTTCTAAATAAATGATGGCAAACTGTGAAAAGTGATTTAAATCAAAGCAAAAAGGAAAGAGAAAAGGTAGGAAGGAGGGAAGGCAGGAAAGAAGATAGGAAAGATAAAAGTTTTCAGATTCCCTTAAAATTAAATTTAAAAGTACTTACTGACAGCATGTGCAGACACCGACCACCAAAATGATAAAAATTACCATAACTGCTATCAAACAAATCACCAAAATCTGCCCTCTATCTCCTCTTAGGTAAAACAAGTCAACTCTCTCACATCTTGCCCCAGCGTAGCCTTCATCACAGCTATAAAAGTGAAACAAGAAGAGGGCAACAAGGTCAAAAGTGAAAGACTTTTAAGAATCTTTACTGTTTCTTTTTTGAAGAAACTAACACTGTATTCATTACTTGCAATTAATAAAGGGTGTAGTTCCTTAAAAAATGTTAAGTTGTACAACCACTGTGTTCATGAGAAATTTCATTCTTTGCTGAAAACCTGTCATCCCTTGAACATCATTAATAATATGCCTAATGTCAGTAAACAGGGATGATAAAAATTTACTAAGATCTGTCTTGAAAGGAAGGGGGTGATAAAATTCCCTACACAGCACTCCCAAGTGTTTAAATACCCCCAGGACAGGGAATTCCAAAAGCCCCAGGATTTCCCATTTCATCATAGGACAATACAAAGCGTTTCAGTGTACCCAAATTCTCCTATTATAAATTATTTTTAAAGTATATGGTTTTATATGATCAAACATGGAACACATAGAAAGCTCCATAAATGTTATTCTACAGGATTTCTCTCCCCCCAAGCCCTAGCCCCCTGGCCTCTCTTTTTAACTTCCATGCATCCTTTCTGGTTCTACTGCTTTCAGGAGTAACAGCTAGGTAACACTCTTCCCTTCACCACCTCCCCAACTGCATCGCCTCAAAATACAATAGGTCTCGTCCTCTCTAGTTCCTTTATCTGACCCTCTGAGGCCACATATTCAGAACTGTACACCATTCCCTCCACTCTCCTCTAAATGCCCCTTTTTCCTATGGCCCTAGTAAAGTTCCCTGACCAGAAATCAACAGACTCTCCAAATGGCACTATTCCCCCTCTCATTCTTCCAACTCCGTCAACACAGTCCTGAATTCACCTCAACTTAGCAGATGCCCCACGTCTGAGGGTGCAGATACAGAGCCATTTGACCAAGCCGAGATTTGTCCAAGCAACACTCAACCCCCTAAAGCTCGGTGATTTAGGGACCATCCATAGTATTCTCTGAATTGTGTAAGATGCGTAAAAGATGACTAAGAAGTTTGTCTGAGGCTATTTTAAAACCAAAATTATATGTTGTAACATCAACACCTTTGCACTAACAAATATTCTCCCTTTTTCTTCTCCTCAGACTCATTCAAAACACAAAGAGATACTGGTCATATACATAATTATTGAAATCTCAGAAAGATGAAGCTCTACTTCTTACAAAGATTCCTGTGCAACCTCATTTTTTGTTGTGTTTGTTTGTTTGTTTGTTTTACGAAAGGATCTATTGCCAGGCCACTGGAGAGTTTATGTTTGATAAGAGCTAAGGCAGTTAATTCCCACAAAGCTTTATTTCTCAAGTAAGGAGATCCCTTACTGGCAATATTGTAGCTGATACAATGCTTAAAAAAAAAGCCTCACTCAGTTACAACCATCAATTGAAAGGTGAGGCTCAGTGCAAGCAAAGGAGAAAAAACACCTAATGCCATCTATTGCAAAATGACCCCAGGATGTATGAGGGAAAATTGCTTCCTGCAAGATAGTTAAGCTCTTCATTGCAAGGTCAAAATAACAGGAAGAGAGCTTAGAAATATCTTGAAATATCAAAAATCTTTTGCATGTGGGACTGGAACTGGGTGGGGGGGGAATCACTTTTAATTGCATGTGTGGGAGGGTGGTCTTTAGTTTTGTTTTTTTTTTTTTTAAGGTTATAATTAAAATCTACAAATAGAGTATCTTCCAGTTAGCAGAAATGTTTCTCTAACAAATTTACTAAATACAGCATTTTTAAACAATAACTGTGCCCATAAAACACATAGCAATTACTTGCTGCTCTTTTAGAAAGTTTTTCTAATTATAAGCTCTGGGTTCAGTTGTTCACCCATGCTTTACATGAATTTCTCAGTAAGCAGTCCCTCTTGTAAGTTATAACCCAATGAAGCCATGTAGCTGGTCAGACCCTTACACAGCCAGTTACAGTGGCTCTCATATCGTTTCACTGCTCATCAAATTAATAACATATCAGCTGATGGTCATTTCAATGGGAGAGGAAGAGGCAAAGGGTGAAAGATGCTAGTAGATGTTTAATAAATGCTGAGCAGATGAATAAATTAGTTTTTATTTAATAAACATCTTATAAATTAAAATTAAAAATAACATTTAAAGATGCTATGACCCTTGAAGACTCTGAAAAATCCGGATTTGGGATCTTGCTGTTCTGAAATAATCACCAGACACTGTTCTAAGAGATGTATAAGTATTAACTCAATTGATCCTTATAACAACCTTTGAAGTAGGTGCTATTATTAACCCCATTTGACAGGTGGAGAAACTGAGGTAAAGAGAAAATAAGTGAGTAGGGTTAGATTCAAATGCAGGAAATCTGGCTCCCCAGTTCATGCACCCACCCACATGTAACACTGCCATGTAAATAAATCAAAGTTATGTACCTGGAAACAAACCGTCTCCATTCCAAGAAAATACTGAGAAGACTAAGAAGGGACTTGAGATATTTGAAACACACTTTGGTTTTTTATGTCAAGACAGGAGTCCACAAACTCCTATGATCCCAAGCAAAAGGAGATATTTCTGGTTTCCCAAGATAGCGTAATCACCAATGACAAGACAGCTTTGCTTGATCTGTGCTACATCAAGTCACCTAAAAGGTCAGGCCTAGGATGTATACCTCCCATTCACTTGAATGGTACAATTTATGGAACATTTACCCTGTGCTGGGTATCACAATAAGTATTTTTGCCTGATGTATTATTTTGCTTAATTTTCAACACTTGAAAGGAAGATGTTATCTTCTTTTATAGATGATAAAACACTCAGGGGCTTCCCTGGTGGCGCAGTGGTTAAGAATCCACCTGCCAATGCAGGGGACACAGGTTCGAGCCCTGGTCCGGGAAGATCCTACATGCCGTGGACCAACTAAGCCCGTGCGCCACAACTACAGAGCCTGCGCTCTAGAGCCTGCGTGCCACAACTACTGAGCCCGCATGCTACAATTACTGAAGCCCGTGCGCCTAGAGCCCGTGCTCGGCAACAAGAAAAGCCACCTCAATGAGAAGCCTGCGCACCGCAACAAAGAGTAGCCCCGGCTCGCAGCATCTGGAGAAAGCCCGTACGCAGGAACCAAGACCCAACGTGGCCAAAAATAAATGTAAATAAAATAAATAAATTTATTTTTTTAAAAAACACACTCAGGAAAGGTGACTGACCCATTGTTAATGCTGCTTATAACCGGCGGAAACAAAATCTTGACTTAGGCCTGTCTTACTCCAAACCCTGAGTCCTGATTCGTGTGCTCTTCCTCCTCCCCTTGATTTTTGTATCATTCCACCACTAAGAAGGTGTTCCTGGTTCAGATTAAGGTCTTGGTTTCGACATCTAGCACAGCACTAGATGAACCATGACAGAGGGACTTGTTCATTTATTCATCAGACATTTCTTGCGTACCTAGTAAATTCTAGGCACTGTGCTTGGCACTGGAGTATGAAAATGAATAAGCCATCATCCCTGGCCTCTAGGAGCCCACAGCCACAGAAGGGCTGTCCAGAGAACTCAGCAGTGATGCTGCAGGGAAAAAAGCTTTCGTAGAAGTGTGACTGAATCACAGAGGAAGGACATCGAACCCAAATCAACGCCGGGGTCCAGGAGGCGCTGATGTTTGAGTTGTATCTTAAAGTGTCAGTAAGAATAAACTTTCCAGACTATGAGAAGAGCTTGTCTAATAAGCCATGCAAAGGAATGGAGGATTATGGAAGAACATTGGGGAATGTGGTGAGAGACATGGCTAGAAAGTCAAGCCAGGACCAGAGGAGCTAGGGAGAAAATGGGTTTTAACCTCTGACTGAGGGGGACAGGCTGTGTATTGATCTCAGGCAGGTAGATTACACCCTGTGGTTTTCATTCTAGAAGGCAGCAATATTAAAGAACAGTACATCTACAGACATAGGGACCAGTTAAAGAAATGTACTGGGTTAAAGGGCATTAATCTTTTAAAAATTCATTATATTCTCCCAAGTCAGTGAGCTATTAAATGAATTTTTTTAAAAAAAATCAACTCCTGGACTTCCCTGGTAGTGCAGTGGTTAAGAATCTGCCTGCCAATGCGGGGGACACGGGTTCGAGCCCTGGTCTGGGAAGACCCCACATGCCGTGGAGCAACTAAGTCTTGCTCCACAGCTACTGGGCCTGTGCTCTAGGGCCTTTGCGCCACAACTACTGAGCCTGTGCGCCTAGAGCCCGTGCTCTGCAACAAGAGAAGCCATGGCAGTGAGAAGCCCGCGCACCACAACGAAGAGTAGCCCCCGCTCGCCACAACTAGACAAAGCCCGCATGCAGCAACAAAGACCCAACGCAGCCAAAGATAAATAAATACATTTCTAAAAAAACAAAAATCAGCTCTATCTTTCCCAACACACGCACAAGCACATTTTCCTTATTTCCTTACATTAGTTTTTTTTCTTATTCCCCTCGAAGTATTATCTGTGTATATTGATTTTTTAATCAAATTTAATTATAATCAAACTTTGAAGAAGTCCATGACTCTTCAATGTTCCACTATATCAGGGCTTGGAATCACTGTTCTGAGATACTTATGAAAAAAAAAAAAAGAATACTGGGGCAATTACACAGAAGAACATCAGCGTTCTATGACTTTAGGTCAAAAATATACTTAAGAAATCATCTTGCTCCTCTACGAGGTAGGGTCTCAGACAGCACTTTAGAGAGACATCTTTAGAAGAAAATAAATGTTTAAGATATGCAAAAAATTTGTTTGTGCCTGAGTAAAATTAAACTTGGACTCAATCTACCAAGAGTTGGAAAGAGAACTTTCCTCCCAGTTCCCTGCTGTACTAAACAGGCTTTGTGAATCTCTAAAAATAGGACTGATTTCCATGCACTTAATTGACACCTGTGAAAGTAGCTTGTAATTTGGCAGAAATTCCTTCATATTTACATTCACTACGAACCACCTAACACATGCCAGAAGACTGTGTTTGCATTCGAGTGCAATAAACCCCTGGGAGTTTATTTGAGCTGAAAAGCATCCTTAACACTGGACAGAAACAGTTTTGCTTGCGCAAGGCAGCAGAAGACACAGCCCTGCCTGGAAGGCGATCTGGACTCTTCACACGCTCATATTTCAGCAGGAAAGTGTGCGTCAGTTTCTCCATAAGTAGCTGTCCAACGGGGCCCCTAAACAAGTGATGCAGGGAGGGGAGGGGGTAGGACCAGGGGGAACTGCATCACGACAGATGGCTGGATTAGCTCAGACTTTCCAGTCCTGTCACCCCCCCGAAACCGGCACAAGTCTGTACCCCTTTGCTTGTCAGCTCAGCGCTTCACTTACACGCAGGAGGGCGTCTGCTCAGCCACCACGAAGCGACATCTCCCTTTAATGCAGTAATGCTTGTACTGCTTGGGGCACCGAGAGAAGTGGCCTCTTCGCTTTGGTTGTGTGGTCGTAGCTGAAGAATGAGAAATGATTCAATAAATCAACTCACTTTAAATACACATTTGTACGTACAATCCTATTCCTACCTGTGCTGCCAGTTTTTCTGTGGAATATACTCCAATCTCTCATTTCTCCTTCTCCCCACACTGGCATATGTCAGACTTTTGTGACCCGAAACTAGCCCTAGAGATTGGCTAATGGGGATTATGACAGGAACGTTTCATATTTTAACTAAGATTTCTGTCCAAACTACTTCTCAGAAACGTTGGTGCTGTTTAAAGGGTAAAGCGTAATTGTGGTAAGAGAGGAGGCTCTTCTTTCCGTGAAGATTGTCAGAGACATGGGGCTGATGGCATTGAAGAGAGAGAAGGGTTTTTTCCTTTCTTTTTCTTTTTTTAACTTAAACACAGCACTTAGTGCCAGATGCTGGTCTATATGCTTTATAGAGAGAGTCATCCCTCGGTATCTGAGGGGGATCGGTTCCAGGACCCCAGGTGACACCAAAATCCGCAGATGCTCAAGTCCCTTGTATTAAATGGCATTTACAGTCGGTCCTTGGTATCCCCCAGTTGGGATCCGTGGTTGGTTGAATCTGCGGATGCAGAACCCGCAGATTCAGAGGGAGGGCTGTATTTACTCATTTCATACTCAAAAGAGGCTTGTGAGGGAAGCACTGTTCTAAGGGCTATTTATGGATGAGCAAAGCACAACTCAAAGAAGCTAAATCACTTTCCCAGATCATGCAGCTAATATGTGGCAGAACTGGGGCTCAAACCCGGGCAGTCCTGTCCCAGAGTCCATGTTCCTGCCTGCTCCACTCTGGTGCTCTGTCAGGCAGGTAGCTGTCATCTGCTCTCAGCCTGCGGCACCCAGAAGTCCTGCTTCTCTGAATGGGAGATTATCCCTCTCATCAGACCCCTGGAGGGTTTCTCTTGCCCTGAAGGAGGAAAACACTGTAAGCTTCATATCCAGGATTTCACTCCTACACTGACATCCTTCCTTGCCTTACCTTTTAGAATCTTAATTGCCTAATTTTTCAAAGTGGGAGCCAGGGGGTGTAACATGGAGCGATTTCTCCATCGTTTACATGTAGAAAGTTTCAAGAAACAAGGATTGTCAAGAGAAACAGTAAAGAAATACTAACTAGCTGTTCCATGTGTTGATTCACAACAGACACCTGCCCACACCCAGAAGAAACTGCTAGCTAGCCAGCTCCAGCCCAGGGTCGGCCATTCCATAGTCATGGTATGACCGACAGCTTGCAGGACTCAGACACCTGTGGAACCAGAAAGCCTACAGTGGTCACTTCAGAGGGCATTTCACACCAGGCTTGGTATCGCACCTGGCACCCCAATGACATTACACAATCCCTTTATAAATAGCAGTGACTACTAAACTTCTTAATTAATATTATGAAATGAGTATATATATATATATACACATATACATATACATACATTAAAAAATTGCCCAGGGTCACCGGAGAGGAGAATTGCAAAGGACTCTGGATGATCTATACACAACAAATTTCTGCGATGCCAGGTCACAGAGTTTCAGAGGGTGACAGAATATTGTTGAGGCACTGGCTGACCTGGTTTTGGTTGGTGACTTGATTACCAGCCATGCCGACTGCCTGTATGTGCCAGACATTTGCTCCCATGCATGCCAATCGATGGGACTCTTATTGAAATTTGTCCCAGAAATAACTGCAAAATGTCTCAAAGGCAAAGATCTGTGTATTTTGGCAAATAAATTGATCGAATGAAGGTCAGCTTCCATCCATCAAGTACTTCCTCTTTCCATAGCTCTGTATGTAGTAGGCATTGGAAAACATCAAAGAAACAAGGGCTATCCTATCTAACTATCTACATTGGTACAGTAGAACAAATTTAAGTCAATAAAAAGCAACAAATGAGTAAAAACAACCATAGTAACCATGGAAACATGGAAACACTGGAAAAAATACTGGCTTAGGAGGAAGGAAATTAGTGTTTCATTTTCAGCTCTGCCTTTCCTGAGCCCTATGGGTCCAGGCAAGCTAATTAAGCTGTCTGAGCCTCAGTTTCATCATCTGGAAATTGAAGATGATAACATCTACCTTAAAGGGCTGTTGAGAGGCTCAAATAAAAAATACATGTGGAAATTCCTAGCAAAGTACCTGGGACAATAAAGTCCTCGGTAAATGATTTGATCCTAGAATCTTGAAAATCTTGACAATTCGAAGAGCAATCTTGTGCCAGTACAAAGAGGGCTTATCTAATTAAAGAAAACTTCTAGGAAATGTAGACTTTTTTAGGAGGAGGTGAGCAAGCAGCTGAGTTGTGGAGAAGGTCAAGAGCAAAAGCCCGGGGTCGGGAATATGCCAGCCTTATGCGGGAGGTGGGTGGTAGGTTTAATGGATATGGAAGAGACCTGAAGGAGAGCAGCCAAGGATGGCTGTGAGTGGAAGTCAGAGACCACAAATGTCAGTGGGCTGAAGTGTTTACCCTTGAAATACAAGGTGGGAGAGAGCTGAAGAAGGTTCTTATGGATTAAATTACATGAAATATGTAAAAACTAAACTGTGAAGTATTTTATCAATGTATTAGACAGGAAAGTGCGAATGGATTAAAGTAAGATGCCAAGGGGGAAAAGAGGAATCCAAGGCATATCCGAGCCATGCAGACATACATGATATAGGCCTGGGGCAGGGAAATGGAGGGCAAGGAGATGAATTTAAGAATAGATAATCAACAAGGACCTACTGTATAGTACAGGGAACTCTACTCAATACTCTGTAATAGCCTGTATGGGAAAAGGATCTGAAAAAGAATAGATATATGTATAACTGAATCACTTTGCTGTACAACTGAAACTAACACAACACTGTAAATCAACTATACTCCCATAAAGAAACAGTAAGACTTACTGACAGATCTCTTTGCTCCAGAAAGGTCTTTTCTACTTTGCAAAGCACACCTGACTTTAAATATAAGCCATATGGCTCTGTATCCTGAACTTTACTAATTCCTCTGGCTGTCACGCCCCTTTAAACATAGCCAGTCTTTTAATAAACACCATACAGAGCAAGATACCAGAGAGCGCCTTAACCAGCAGCTGCTGGATGCAGTGATTTGATCAGCCATGGTTCATCCAAGCAACACAAATCCATGCCAGGGAAATGTTTGCCAGGCCCTGTTTTGATTGCTCACAGAGTTCTCTCCTTTGCAAATAAGCATGCCCTTAAATATTCCCAGCATTATTTGGATTTAAAAACCCTTCCATGCCACCAAGCAGAAAATGTCCTGTGATTTCTCTCTGGAACTTTAAAACCTGGAAGAAAAATTAATCACACATACAGCGTCCCCCTCCAAAAAAAACCCAAATGGGATCCTCTCTCTTTCTCATGGTAATGAGAAGGCTTATCAGCATTCCCCCTTTTGAAATGCACCTAAAATTCCAGTTGCTTTCATCTAATTCATCAAGGTCACATTATCTGAAAATTGAATAGCTGTGAAATCTAACATTTTCTGATTATTATGAGACCTGATGACATAGGGCAGGGGATGGCAAAATCTACCCTTCCATTCCAGAGATGTTTACCAAGAAAAAGGAAAAGTTAATCTTATGACAAAAGAATGATTAGTCCCATGTATTGTGTTTCTCTTTTGAGAAGTAAATGGTATGGTCTTGAAAATGTCACAACCGTGAAGATTTCCCTGATACTGGGGGTGGTGGAACTTAACTGATCTTTTTCCCTCCCACCTTACTCTTTTCCAACCCACATTCCTCAAACCAAAACCTTCCTGTGGGAGTGAGTTTGTCCCACAAAATTGCTGGAGAAAATTACACGTACCAGAGGACCAGATCGCAACACAGTCTTATAAACAGATGGGCACCACAGGTAACATATCGTAAACTCTTCATGAGAAACTGTATTTCAAAGATTCTACAACCAATTAAATAAGAAACCACCAGGGCTACTGCAGGTCAGTGATGTCAAAATTTGATTTTAAGAGTTAGCGAAAGGGATCAGGAAAAAGAATAGCTTTCACTGATAGTATGGGCAGATAGATAGGAAGTGGTCACCTTCTTAGGATCATATGAATAATTAGATGACATGTGATGGATTCCCTTGGGCCAAACTAAAGTGGAGGAATACAGCAGACACCCAAATAACCTAGTTTAAATATGGAATTTTCCTCAATTTGATGGATGCTTTGATTGAACAGTGTGATTCCTTAGTCTTTCTGTACATAATTCTTAACCTCAAGCCAAAACAGGCTTTGTGATGCCTTTGTGATTAAAACTCTTCACAATTGATACATTAGGTTTACTTTTCAGAAAACCTTCCCTTATTTATTCCAATAATGCTCATGAAAAATCTATTTAATGATTTTGCAAATGATATTAATATCAGCAACTCTTCTGAAATCAACTCTAAGGGTAATATACAATTACTATGACAATGCTTTTTTGGTAAATCTCACTACAATGTTTATAACCTCTTGTATCTCTACCTTTAGTTAGATACATAGTTCAATCTCTGTGTAAGAGATTTAAAAAGGGATACTAAATTTTGAGATAGAAGTCCCACAAGTGTTACCAAGGAGAGAGAGGAAGGAAAACAAATACCTATAAATTCATCTTCTCACACAGATATCTGACCTAAAAAATAGGGGGAACAACCAGTGCACAGAAGAGTTCAAGTGGTCACAGCAGAGTCTGGAGAAACGTTGCCTCCTATTCTATGAAGTACAGCCTGAGGCTTTAATATTCTAAGCACCTTCCCAATAAGAGTTTCTTCATTTTACAACCTTCTTAAGCCAAGAGGGGAGGAAGAAAGTTTTATATTTTTTAAGTTAATTTTCCTTCTTATCTTGCCAACTATCTCTGTGGGACAGGGGAATGTAAATTCATGATGCTCTTGAAAAAGTGCAAAATTGGTAAATTTATTGTAATTGAGGATTCCCATTTGTCTTACATTCAATGCCGTTTCCTGTAAAAATGTGAACTGGTCTGTTTCTCCAGGAAAAGAAAAATAAATCTCACAGATGTACTTATTACCCTCCTGGGCTACTAGGATATGCTTACACGGGGGGGCCAATCAGGTCTGATCAGCATGTCTTTTAACCAGAAGGACTGTGCCAACCATTTCTGAGCTTACAGGAGTGAACCTTCACTTAGAGCTGCCCTTTTCATTCCAGCCCTTTAAAGGAAGAAAAAAGAATCCAGTGTTGAGATTTGAGTGTATTTCATGTATCTAAAATTATTTATGGCTAGGAGACAAAGAAGAATCGAAAGGGAAAAAATTGTATTTCCTTTTGTTTTTCAAGAGTGCATGTGGGAAAAAAAAAAAAAAAAGAATGCATGGGATACCTCCTTTGCTCATTCTCCCCTGCTGGTTTGACCTCAGCCCCCCTCACCTCTAAATTTTGCAATGCATTGAGGCTTAATGCTTTCTCATCTCTTCTCCTCTCTCCTCTTAAAGTTTCAGTTCTGTATGATAAATAATTTCTAGAGGTCTACTATACAACATCAGATGCCATAATTAATAATATTGTACTGTACACTTAAAATTTTGTGAAAAGGGCGGATCCTACGTTAAATGTTTTCACTACAATAAAAGAATTTAAAAATACATTTAGGAGGAGGATGAGGAAGATTTTTTAACACTGTCAATCATCAGGTTATGGAATAATCTCCCAAAGGAAATGTGAAAATGCTGTCATTTAAGACATTTGAAACCAGACTGAAGAAAAGCACACAAACACATAAAGTTGGCTTTGTCCTTCTCACTACATGGGTGACAGGACCCGCACAAGCATGACCTAAGACAGCGATGCCAGACCACCCACTAGCGGGAGGGAAAAAAAGATGAAGGTTGGGCTGGAACTGATGACTCACGTCAGGATGACTTGCTCAGCGTGTTCCTGGCTCAGTTACAACATTCTCAGGGTGCTAGGAAAGGAGCACTTACACCACATCACCATACTCCCAGCTCAGAGAAGTTTCCAGGGAATACAAGAGGCTCTTCTCCACTCTGCCCTACTTTTGCAATTGGCCTGTGTTGTTTTGTTTTGTTTTAAAATAAGAAACAGCTCCTGTAGAACACCAGACCATGCAATTTATAAAGGACAGACAGACCTTAGACCAGGAGTCAGCCAACTATGGCCCAGAAGCCAAATCTGGCCCACAGCCTGTTTCTCTAAATAAAGTTTTATTGGAAGACATCCAAGGCCATTCATTTGCATAGGTCTATGGCTGCTTTCATAGTTCAGTGGCAGAGCAGAATTGTTGCAACAAAGACCGCATGACCCACAAAACCTAAATTCTTATTATCTGACTCTTTACTAAGGCTGATCCCTGCCTCAGACTACTAACTTTGAGAATACTAATTCAGGAATCTCCAAGGTAAAATATGTTTTAAAATTGTTGCCTTCTTCCCTTCTTTTAAGTTATAAAATAGAAAAAAAAAATTTTAATTTGAATAGAATATGCCAGCTTTCTATGAATCTAGCCCAAGACATCACATGCTAGAGGCTGAAGCACACACACATCTACAATGCCCAAAAGAGTATAATGATGAAGAATGGGAGCACTAGAATGAGAAAGACCTGAGCGTGAATCCCAGATTTGTGATATATCAGCTGTGTGACCTTTGGCAAGTTACGTATTCTTTCTAGCTTCACCCTGAAATAAAGTAAAAAATATTATCCAGCTCATAGGGTTCTTGCAAGGAGTGAGTGAATTACTGTTATGTAAAGCCCAGAACCTGGTACATTAACATGTGCTCAAAAAACTACCGAGTTTTATGATTACTATATTATCAACAACTTAAAATTTCGGGGGGTCAAGTTTCTGAGGTTGAATATAAGGCTGATAAAAACAAATGCATCTCTTGTTATGCATTACCTGGGCAGTTTTCTCCACGATCTCCACAGAGAGGGCCATCATTTTCAGGACTCCTGGTTGAATTCCCATCTGCCACAACACAGTGGAGGATCGCTAGACCTTCAATTTTAAAACAGAACCAAAACAAACATGAAAACTTGTTCAATGAAAATGTGCTCAATGTGAAAGATTCTATCAAAGTCATGACGATTTATGAAAATAACAAGTCTGTGGCACCCATTTCCAAGTCATTCTCCCGCAGCAAGGGAGGGCTACACAGGCCAGTGTGGCTCATTTTTTAAGCTCAGGGCTCAAGACAGAATTTTCAAGCCAGCATCACTTACATCCTGTGTAGCAATGTATTTTCTCCATGCCACACGGACCCAGTGTTTTTCAGGTATAAACTGTTGAGTGTGCTTCTTTCTGGGGAGATGCGAACTAGATATTCAATTCATAGGAATTATTTAAAAATTTCAAATTCCTCCAGCTAAGTACCTCTGTCTCTGACAAGGACAGGCTTCACAGAAAGGCATGGGGAAGAGAGGAATGCTGTGTTGAGGTTAGGACAGCTTAGAATACAAAGTGTAGTCCTTGCGTGGGTCCTGATTCAAACAAAGCAACAGTAAAAATCACTTATGAGATAATTAAGGAAATCTGACATTGTCTGGACATTAGAGAATATTAAGAAATTGTTATAGTTTCAAGTGTGATAATGATATTGTGGTTTGGATATAAAAAACAGAGTCCATGTCTCTTAGAGATATGTATTTAAGTACTTATTAAGGAAATTAATGTATCTCTGATTTGCTTTAAAATAATCCAACCAGGGAAGAGGGCTGTGAGGTAGTGAGGGAAAGGCATAGACGAAACAAGATTGGCCACAGATTGGTAACTCTTGAAGCCAGGTGGTAGGTATATCAAGGGTCACTCTGCTGTTCTCTCTACTTTTATATATATATTTTTAAATATCTATAATAAGAAGTTGGAGAGGGGAGGTCAGTGGAGGAGAGGTAAGACAGCTTGGTAGTTAATTTTTCCTGAGTTCACAACCTGCTTTTGCCACTTTACAGCCATGCACATTGGGCAAATTTTATAACCTCTCAGTTTCCTCATCAGCAAAGTGGAGATGACTATTATCTCTTCTTCAGAGCATTGTGAGGATTCATCCAGTTAAGTGTGCAAAGCACTTAATACAGTGCTGGCACATAATCGATGTTCAATTAAATTCTCATTATTATGTAACTGGTAGGAACAGAGTAACTTGCCCACTGGTTGTATTGACATTTATACATCTAGCCAAGGTTCTAAACTATACATGTCCTCCAGTACAATTCAGTTCAACAAATATCCACGAGCACCCAGAAACACACAGGTGGATAGGACATGCTCTGCCTTCAAACTGCTCCAAAGCTACTAAGGCAGGTAATCAGCCAACCAAGTAACCAAAACACAAAGTGAGAGTATTGTACCAGAGAACAATAGTATCCAGAAAGGTCAAAGGCCAAAAGGCCTTCAAAAAGAGTCTTTCAAAACAGAAATTCTTTTCTGTCTCTATTGAATTAGAAAAAAAAATTTTTTTTTTAAAAAGAAGTGGTAACTAGCGTTGGAAACAGTGAAGAGAAATAGAAACTCATATCCATTGGGGATGGGTAAATTAGTATTACATTTCTGGAGGACAATTTAGCACTATGCGTGCTAAAAGCTAAAAGCTTAAAATTGTACATGCACTTAAATCCAGTAATTTCATTTCTAGTACTTTTTCCTAAGGAAATAATTTAACATACATAAAAAGATTTCACTACAAAATTTCTCCATGTGACATTGGTTATAAAAAATTAGAAATTACCTAAATATCTAACAATAGAGAATTGATTAAATATATGGAATACTTCCATGCAATAAAATGCTATTCAGCCATAAAAAATGATTTTCAAACATTTCAAAATATTCCTCAGTAAGAGAAGCAGGCTACGCGACGGTGAGAGGCCCGCGCACCGCGATGAAGGGTGGCCCTCACTCGCCGCGGCTGGAGGGGGCCCTCGCACAGAAACGAGGACCCAACACACCCAAAAATAAATAAATTAATAAATAAATTTATAAAAAAAAAAAAAAAGGGAAGCAGGCTACAGAATAGTAATGTAGTGGGATCTGAGTGTTTGCATCTGTTTGTGATAAGTATAAAAATATCCATACAGATAAATAGCCAAAAAAGTTGGGTAAGTAAGTAGGTAGAGAGTTGCCCACAATGGTTAGAAGAAGACTTTTTCCTTAATTTTCTTTATTTGTACTTTCTTATTTTTCTACCTGAATATTGTTTGTTGCAACAAGAAAAAAGGAGTAGCTCAAAATTTAAAAAAAGAAACAACAATTTGGCCACCAAATTTCCAGATTTTTCCTATCTTTTATCCCAACACCTGGCCCCCTCCTTTCACACTTAGAACAAACCAGAAACAATCATTTACGACTTCTCAAGCACAGGAATTGTATATTAATCAGTTCGGTAATTCTGGAATCTAACACAGAATATAATGGATATTCAACAAATGTTGAAAGATTGACCAATCTTAGGTCAATCTATAAACAAACAAACAAACAATCAATTTCTAGTGGAAAATTTTAACCATCTTCTTTTTTACTATAAAAACAGGTTTAAATCATTTTTAAATTCCCATACATGGGCTTTCTTCATGGGCAGATTCAAGAGGCATTAATCCTGCAGTTGATCTGTTCTGATGATGGAAATTGAAAAGTAAACTAAATCTCATAAAGATTCAACATCTGCAAACTGAAGATGACAATATCTCTGCCTCAGGGGTATTGTAAAAGCTAAGTTGAGTAACATAAGAAAAGGCACACACAGGGCTTGGCACATAGTATACAATTTTTAGTCTTCTACTCCTTCCCACTATCGCTTATGATTTAACACATCATTCTTTATTTCCACGTAACAGAGGAAGTCCTGATTCCATTGAAACCCTGCCCGGCCCTCCGAACATTCTGGCAGGCTGAGCCCAGGCTCTCTTCTGCTAAGGTTCACTCCACATGCTGGTATCAGCTGGCAAAGGAATTCCACTGGGTAGAGCCCCTGCAGAGGACCCCTTGCGGTAGAGACATTCTCAGGCCAACCAGACACCAAGCTCAAGGCTCTGGGACAGGGTACACAGTTCCTCCTACTCCCACCTAATAATCTTCATCAGCTGGTGGTCATGAACCAAATCGAGCTTGAGCCTGAAGAACCATTTATTTAGTCTGCATAGTTTTTAAAAATTGAATCATGACCGTTCATATCAAGCCTGGATTTTCCTGCTTCTATTTAAAAAGCAGAAGGTCTGGCAACACAGATCTGAAACACCTTCATGGCAACAGCTGGCTAGAGCCTAGTAGCATGTGACCCCTTGAAATGCCACAGACCCCATCAGGCTTGCTGCGTTCATTTATTTTAACTACGTAGATCCTGACAGGCATTTGAGTGAGTGATCTGTATGGAGCGACTCAGAAATCAGAGAAATGCTCACAAAACCATCCACCCAATATTGAAGGCTGCTTCAAAGACAAAGGCCACTCCTGTTCCATCCATAATTCAACAGATATTTATTAAACATTTTGTGTTTGGCACTGGTGCACAACACTGAAGGTTCAAGGATAACATATTATCACTAAACTCAAGGAGCTCATATTTTGGCAAGGAAGATAGACACACAAATCTATAAGGTATAGTGTGATGAGTACAAAAGAGATAATACAGGAATAACACAGAGTGGAGAAACAACTCTGCCTTAGCAGCAAAGACTCACTGAGAAGACGGGAATTATGGTGAGTTTTTAATGAGTAATAAATGATTTTTTAAAACATCAATTAATAACTTCTAGAAAATGAAAATTGTGTAAGCAAGATAACATAATTATAGTACATTATTTGTTTCAGCAGTGGGCAATATTTATATGGTAATAATAATGTAAATACTGATAATTTAACAAAATTTGTCATAAAATCAGGACCAGTAATTAGCCAACACAGACCATGTGGGGAAAGTGGCTGTGATTAATCATAATCTGTGCTGTGCTAGTTCTTAAGTGTTTTGAGTATCACCCCTATAGTAACTATACTAGAATTAGAAGAGAATCTCAATAGGTAAAAGTCTAAACTTGACAAGTCAAGAAATAGCATTATAAGCATACTGTTTAGCAATACGGAGATAAACACAGAAGAGGCACCTTAAGGAGTCAAAAGTGGTTGATTCTAGGCAGGTGAAGAGGCAGGAAGGCAGGTACAAAGATCTGCTATTCATCGTTGTAAACTTTTTAGTACTATTCGATTTTTAAAAATCTGTGTATATTTATTACTTTATTAAAAACAAAATTAATTTGTAAGAAAAGGATAAATAAAATTGTAATGAACCAGGGCATTCTAAATAAAAGGGACAACTTATAAAAAGACATGGCATGAATAACTTGTCTAGTTTGCTTGGAGGGTGATTGGGGCTTGTGATGGAAGAGGAGACTGGAGGACTGGTAGGTCACAAATGGCCTAAGAGCCACGTTAGTTACTTTGAGTTCTGTTATGTCGTTAAAATGGGGTCATTGAAAAGTTTTAAGTGAGAAGCAACATGATCATCTTCTTTTCTTTCAGTTCGAAAAGGTTGCTTTAATACAAATACAGGTGATTCAGACATACCTAAATGAGGTGACGGCACACAAATCTGTACGGAGAAGAAGAAATGAATGCGAGAGATATTCACAAAGTGAAATACAAAACACGACTTGGTGACTAATGGGCTAGAGTGGGAGATAAGGAAAAGGGAGTCTAGGATGACTCCGGAGTTTGTAACTAGAGTGAATGTCTGGATTGTGGTCCCAATCACAAATATAAGGTATACAAGAAGACGGACAGGTTGAGGATTACTGTAGACTGAATTTCTTGTTGAAACCTAACCCCTAATGGGATGTGATGGGCCTTTGGGAGGTGATTAGGTTGTGAGGGTGGAGACCTCGTGTATGGGATCAGGACCCTTGTAAAAGACACCTCACAGAGCTCCCATGTGAGGACACAGCAGAAAGATGTCTGTCAAAAAAAAAAAAAAAAAAGAAAGACGGCTGTCTATGAACCAGGAAGCAGGCTCTCACCAGACATTGAAAATCTACTAGAGCCCTTCATCTGGAACTTATCAGCCTCCAGAACTGTGAAAAATAAATGTTTGTTGTTTACAAGCCACCCAGTCTATGTTATTTTATTATAGCAGCCCAAACTGACTAAGACAGGCATGAAGAAAAATTCAGTTTTAGACACTCTGAATTTGAGATGACTGTGTCTCGTTTAGAGACAGTAAATGGATATTAGATCTGGAGCTGTGGAGTGAAGTCATAGCTACGGGTTCTACATTTAGGAGTTATAAGAAATAAACTGGTATTTAATGCCACACATATTGATCTGTTAGAAAGAGCCATGTGAAAAGAGAAAGCTGATTATAGATAGAATACTGAAAAAAATCAATATAATAGAGGGGTAGAAAGAGAAGAGTCCTCAAGGGATCAAGAAGAGCCACAGAACTAAGAAGAGAGGTTTTCTAGAAGCATTTGGTCAACTGTATAAAAACTGATGGAGAATTAAAGATAAGAACTGAAATATATGCATTAGATTTGACAACCAAAAAGCAGTAGCAATATCTTGCTAAAGAAATAGTAATGGCATGAAAGCTGTGCAAATAATTGTAGATTACTCTTCACAGATGTTGAACTGAGAAAGGGAGGGGGGTTAAGATTAGTTAATATGTATAGAAAAAAAGAGTTATTTTGCTTTTGCTTGATTATGAAAGATAATTATGAAATTACTATTCCTTATGTCTTCCTTATGAAAGACAGGAAGATGCCAAAGGTACAGGAGAGAGGCAAAGGATGAATTCACAGCAGAGCAGAGAGGTTGGAAAGTTTAGCCCAAAAGGCAGGGCCGCTTCTGCAATTGCGATGTAGTCCTTTGCAGTCAAAGTTAGTAATTCTGGCAAGTATAACTCTATTTTGAGTGAATGGAAAGTCTTTGGAAAATAAGAGCTTAAATGTATTTTATATTCAATACATCTGACCTCATTGTTCAAGGAAATCCAAGTTCTGGTTAAAATGAGTGGGAAACATCTAATGTGTTTCTCAATGTCCACATTACTGGCATTTGGACTGGATAATTCTTTGCTGTGGGATGCTGTGCATTGTACTATGACCAGCAGTATCCCTGGCTTTTACCCACAAAATGCCTGTAGCATCCCCCCTCCCTTCTTCCACCTACCACTGAGATGTCACAATCAAAACTGTCCCCAGACCTTGCCAAATGTTTCCCTGGAGGAGAAATTACATTGGTTGAGAACCATTGCAATTCTCTCCAAACTGTTTTAATAGTTTTTATCCAAAACATAGCTTTCATGTTTAATATATTCCTTTAATCTAAGTCAATTGCATAGCCTCAAAGGCTCAATTTTTGACTTCTTAAAAAATTTCTTAGGCAAAATACCATTATCTTTTATGGAAAGATCACCAAACTCAGTCATTAATTCACCATGTGACCTTGAGCTAATTAACACACTATCCTGACCTTTTTCCTCAAGAGAAATTAGGATCATAGGTTCCCTGCCTATTCCATAATCTAGTTCACAAAAATCAAGTAAAATAATATAGCAAAAGAATTTTTAAAGGAAGATACATTATTAAAATTATCTTTATCAGAGAACCTATGGTTCTCTGGAAAACATAATATGGAACTTAGATACGGAAAACATAAGATCTTCATTCAAAAGAGTCACAAATTATATTAAATTTCAGAATTAATAAGAACCTTAGAGGTATTCAAATCTCCTACCAACCCTCAGCTCCCCTAAAAACATCCCCTGGGAGAGTTCACCTTTAAAATTTCAGCACAGAGACTTCACTCCCTTCTAAGGCATCACATTTCAATGAGACCATTCATCCATTCTTTCACTCACAATCATTCATTCATTCAAAAAAAATTAAGCACCTATTTCTAAAGCTCTATAAATGCTTCTTTATGTTGAACTGGTTTTTGCCTTCCCATAATTTTACTCTGCTCATTGGAATCACCTAGAATAAGTCTAATCTCTCTTTCTCGTGACTGATCCTCGTATATTTGAAGCCAGAGATCAAGTCTTCCTGAAAGGATTTCTCTTCCTCAGGCTAAACATCCTGGTTCTTCCAACCATATTTTACCTGACATCATCAAGACCTCTCATAAGCCTTGACATCCTCCTTCAAAACAAGGTTAAAATACAGCGCCATTTTACATGGTTTGGCAAAGACAGAATAGAGTGGGGCTCTCAGCTCTCACATTGTGGGCACCATATTCCTGATAATGCAGCTCCATAGCATATCAGCCCTTTTTAACTATTCCATTAAATACAGGGGTTTTATTCTGGTTAGAATAAAAAGAAGCTCTTAAACCACTTACACTGCCGGAAAGCTGTGTATTGATGGCTTTTTTGTTCTTTTTGTTTTTGCTCTGTTTTGTTTCATTTTAATTTTAACCTGAGAAATGATTTTGTATTGTCCGTTTTAAATGTTATTGTGTTAAATTTTACCTGTCATCCAAATATTTCAAAATCTCTTTGTTTTCTTATTCTTTCATTCCGCCTATTACCCATGCCTCCCTGCTGCACATGACCTGCAGAATTCTCAGATGTATTCAAGCAATAAAAACAAAATAATGTTAAATTAGCTGCATTTGCTAAGTGACTGGATATTGAGTCCCTATTTCTGGGGTTGCTTTTTAAATACCAAATCCACTCATAAAATTAAAGACAAAAAGGAAAAGCAACCCAATTCTACTTTAGTGAGTCAAAGCTCCATTTAGTTTTATGCACTTTGAGATTCTCAAATTAACAATTACAGAATGTATTAAAAGTATTATCCCCATCAGCCATCTTGGAGAATGAAGTCATTGGGAACAATACAAGCATTCAAAGAGACACAGCTTGACAAGGAACATGACCCGCTGTCTCAAAGTTACTGCTAACGCTGAGGTAAGTCATACACCAGCTGGGTCAACTATTTAAAAAGATCAAATGTGACCAATCTAAACAGTCATATACGTTGTATTTGCCTCATCTCTGAGCTGAATTTTCCATTTTTAGAGCCAAGTACATTTTATATTTTTTAAATAAACATAACATTATCACAAAATGTCCATACATCTATATTCTGATAACTTAGGATATCTTCTTTGATGCCCTAACTTCTACTTGTGTTTACTAAATCCAGTGATTTCCTGTGACATCACATCAATCTTATTTTAGGAATCAAACCACACTCCATGTCCCATTAGACAATTCAACTGTAAATCAACAGAGAATGTGTCAATTTATGAATATAAGCAGAAATTAGAAGAATATTTCACAGTCAGATCTCTGATAATTCATTTATATGAGAGGGAAGCAGTATAGATTAATAGGAAAAAGATATTTGAAGTCAAATGGAGCTGTATTTGAATCCTGAATGTACCTTTTAATCACCAGCTTTGTGATAAGATTAAGTTACTCAGCATTGAACTTCAGGGTCCCCATCTGTAAACTGAGGCCCATAATATATAACTTACATGGTAACGATTTAACTATCTGTTTAAAGAAAGTGCAAAAAGTAAATTATGAATTATTAACCCCAGTAATGCCTGGCACAAGATAAGCACTCAACAAAATAGCAGCTCTAAGAGAACAGAAGTAAAAAAAGAATTCTTATTACTCTAGTAAAATATAGATTCTCAACCCTCATTAATGAATATTGACAAATTTCTACATTTATGATGTGATTTGACTTGTGCATAAAGTATGCTTATGAAACAAACTACACAAGATAAATACACATACATATTATACTTCTATAGTGCACTTATACATATGTGTTCAATGAGGAAAATCTGTATGTTGGTCTTTCCACATGCTGCTTTTTTCCAGTGTTTTCAAAAAGATATTTGACATTAATGCACCTCAACTGATTAATAGAAATATGTCATCTTCTGCATGTATGATTCTTTGTATTTTCAGCACAGTTCTGCCATTACTCAGCATGGTGTTTATGTCAGATGGGAGTTAATGATTCAGTTGGTTAGTTAAGCGATTCACTGATACAAATATAACAGATAAAGTCAGATCTTAGATGATACTATTTAACAGTCAAATAGATTATATTTGATTAGAAATCTAATTTTAATTTCTGAAAAATAAAGTTAACAAAATTTTAAAATTTAAATCAACGTTAGGAGTAAAAACTATAAGCATCTGGGGAATTTCCCAATGTATCTTTATTGTCAAAAAGAAAAACAGAATCTTGAGTATGCATGCTATACACAAAAAGTATTTTCTACGTCCAAAAAGAGGACATGTCTAAAATGGAGTTGAAAAAAATACATTAAGTGGTGGAAATGCTGTTTAACATTGAGCTTATGGGTGGCTGAGTAAAAAAGTGTGAAATAGATTAAGTTTGACATTGATGTCCTCCTTCATCTTTTTTTAACTCCTTTTCTGTCTTTTTTTGTTGTTGTCTTTTCCCCTCCTATAAACAAGTATCCTCTTACTGCTTTAACATTTCCCCTAATAGAACATAATTCCTTCATAGATTTCCCTTTCTAAATGTATTTGCTTTCAAAGCAGACCTGCAAGGAGAGAAATTGCTTAACTCAACAGAAATACTCTAGAATCAAGTGCCTCAACCTGGGTCTTCTGGAAAGCAGAGCCTGAGACACAGATTAAGGGGTTATCACTTTATTAGGGAGATACAAGCTCTGGGCCATGAGTATGAGAAAAAGGGAAGCAAGCAGAGAAGGAGGCAAAGCAATGCAATGTGTGTACCCATCATGCTGGGTGCAGCTCCAGAGTGAGCCACAAAGACACTGAAATGAGTGACACATTCACTCATCCATGGGCCATGTAAAAGGCTCAGAAAGGAACTGCGTCTTGAAGTAGCTCACAGAAGAAAGAATGAAGGAGGAATTTCTCTGCCCCAGTCACTTCCATCGCCCATTTTCTTTTGGACAAAATTTTCCCCACTGGGTGCTGCCTCCCCCAATCTCTGGTCCCTTGGTGAGTGAGAGGCCAGAACACATGCCCTGGGACATGGCCTCGAAGTCCCAAAAGAGGGTCAAGCTGGTATGAGTGGAGAGCTGATCAAGGGACAAGGGAGGTAGTTGAAAGGCCCTTAAGAAGTGCACGATTTTGTGTCCCAGTACAGTGAGGACTGGGGGCATCAGGACACCATGGGGGAGCCTTGATCCAGGACAAGGAGGGATTTTTCTAAGGTCTCTCAAATCACACCACCTGGAGGACTGCTTATTCTATAAAACTGAAAGACAGGCTTCCAGATTTTCAAAGCCAGGAGGGGAGGCCAAGACAAGGGTAGAGAAAAAATAAGAGGGTCTTCACAAATAGTTTATGTCCATTCAAAATCAGGAGAGTAGAATATGATCTCCTTCCTCCTCCTCCAAAAAAAATTCTATTCCAAATGGTAGAAACAATATCTTGGTGTTTAAGAAGGGCTTAGAATGATGGATAACATTTTTTTAACTCATAAAAGAACTCCACACTCTTATATTTTTAAAGCCCAGAGAGGGAAGTAACTTAACAACCTGTCATACATAAATTAACTCATATATCTGAAAGCTGTCAACACCACGATAATGCCTTTGCTAGTAAATCAACCTTTTTTATTTTTGCCATGACCGTTATTAAATCTGTGACAACAATGACTAAATTGAATGGGAACCCTATAGCAACCTAGAGCTAGTTTCTTAGAAATCATCAGTTGTCAAAACTTGACGTTTTGAATTCTATCGCTTTATGATAAGGCCGGACCAGACAGTCAGACATTGTAGTGCTTTAAATGAAAAGCTCTGGGATCACTGAATTTCCATAATAGTTCAAAGAGAGGAGGCAAAAGGAACCATGGAAAAAGAACAATTTGTTATCAAGAAGGATTATCTGAGTGCAAAGTGAGGAGGAATAGTGGAGTTGGCTTCTGGATCCAGCGATAACACAGCCTCTGACCCATGAGGAAACAGTCATCAAACTTTAATAATGGTAAAGAAAAGAACATAGGGTGTCAGAGTAGACACTCTCCCAACCTGAAAAAGCCCCAGAATTTAGGCCCTTAAAATGAGTTAGGATAACTCAAGCCAACTTAACATTAACCCATTATTATCTTTATTGATCAAACCATTTGCAGAGACCAGAAACATCAATCAATCAGTCAATCAATATCAGACAGTATAATTGCCAGGTATAAAGAAAATAAATTCTAATAGAATTCCAAAAAGAGGCAATGTTAAGCTGAAGAAATTATAGGGAAAACTCTCACAAAAGAAGCTGGAAACTAAACTGGACCGAAGGCAATGACGTAGAAATGAGCTGAGTGTGTTTGGGGGGACAATAAGTAAAGATGTCCAGCTGGAGTGAAGAATTATACAGAGAAGTATCAAGAAACAAGGGCCTTCTTGATGTGTGTAGTGTGACCGTGAAATAATTCAATTGATTTTCTTGTGTGACCTATGAAAATGACTCATTAAGAAATAGTCACACCATGTTTCCAGTTGAAACTTCAATGTCTCTTCACCACATCCTGAATAAAGCAGCTGACTAACCTAGAAATCAAGAAGTATTTAATAGTGGTGAATGCTGTTGGGTAGAAATCGTTAAGAAAGAACGGGGTGCATTTCTTTTGCTACCCTTCTGCGGAGGCAAATGGAAAGCGTATCGTTTCACCTGGCATCTAAATCACATTTTGTTCTTCTTACCCTCTATTACCGGATAATTATCATTTATCTAAAAACAAGTAGAGAATCTTCTCACAGAAGTTTCCTATCATAGGATGTTAGAAATTTGCAATGTTAGAAATTTGTCTCCTGAAATAATAACATTTGAAATTTTTGTCAATATAATTTATCAATTATAGTTATGCTAGGGTTTTTCCCCATCACAACAGGATCCCAGGTCATAATTATTATCTTAATAGATGGTAAAATATAAAGAGTGCAGCGTCTTTAAGGCAAAAACTGAGCCTGGGGCAAGGGATTGATACTATATCCCAAGATGTCCTCTCATCACAACATATGAGGGGTACATGATATCTACATGGCATTATTGGTGATGTTAACCTTGATATTTCTATTCAGGAAAAGACATGGTGGAATACGGTTTGGGCCGGCCAGGAGTGAAGTCACTCAAGTGATTTTCTTTTTCAAAGCTCTTTACCATTAGCTCCCCAGGTCTCCATCTGTCGTGCGTCTTCTCCTTGCAGAGAAGTCAGCTGACAGTACCAACCTCCAAAGTACTCCCAAAATGAAGTAACATTATAGTAGTATCTATAATTCATGGAGTCATAAGAACCTTTGGTGGTCATTTGGTCCAACTCCTACCTCACCTAGGAATCACCTCTACACAGCTTCCCATGAATGCAATCCAGACCACAGACATGCCCAGGCATGGGAAGATCACCACATCCCAAGGCAGCTGATTCCATTTTTTCAGAGCTCTACTTGGGAGAAAATTTCCTAAATTAATGTGAGAGCTGTCTTCCAGGAATGTTAGTTCATTAATCCAAGTTGCATACTCTGAACTACACAGAGGAAACCTTTGTTGGGTCAACTTTTCAACTATTTGAAATTGATTCTCATAACCAAAACTTTCTCTTTTCTACCCACCACCCTGACCTCTATCCTTCTATCCTTTCAGTTGTGTGTGTGTGTGTGTGTGTGTGTGTGTGTGTGTGTATGTGTGTGTGTGTCTTTGGCTTCCCCATCCATCTCCTGTCTCTTGTCTTTCCAGAGCATCAATGATTTCCTCAGAGCTCACTCACCATGACCTCCTCCTGAGTCTCAGCCTCCTCCATCTCCACAGTATTTGATATGGTTCATCTTCCCAAATCTTCCATCTAAAACTCACCCACCTCTTGGCTTCTTCACTTAACCTTCCCTTTTCACTCAACTCTGCCAGTTACTTTTCTGACTCCTACACCATATACGGGTGCCATCAACATGCTACATTCAGTCCTCTTTTTCTTCTGATCATTTTTATTGTGGTAAAATATATACAACATAAAACTTACTATCTTAACCATTTTTAAATATACCGTTCAATGATATTAAGTACATTTATATTGTTGTACAACCATAACCACCTGATCTCCAGAATTCTTTTTATCTCACAAAACTGAAACTCTATACCCACTAACTCCCCATTTCCTGCTCCCCCAATCCCTGGCAACCACCATTCTACTTTCTATCTATGATTTTGCCTTGGTCTTCTTTTTCATAATGCCATTTGATCTCACAAAATACCCCTAGACTTAGTGTTGGAACAAATATGTACTGAGGGTTTACTGTGTGCTAGGCACTGTGCTAGAGCCTGAAATTATAATCAGCTAAATGATTCATTTATATTTTCAGCCCCATTTTCTAACCAGATGATTGTCCAAACTGGCTAGCCATTAAAATTTCCTGTAGAACACTTTTTGTAATAATTTTTTTTAATTTTGTAATAATTTTAGATTTACAGAAAAGTTGCAAAGTACAGAGCATTCCTGTACACCCCTCACCCACTTTCATTTCCTCTAATATTATCATCTTTCACTACTGTGGTACATTTATCAAAATTAAGAACCAGCATTGGTAGATTACTATTGACTAAACTCAAGACTTCATTCTGACTTCATCAATTTTCCATTAATGTCCTTTTTATGTGTCAAAACTCTTACGAAGGGGGCTTCCCTGGTGGTGCAGTGGTTGAGAATCTGCCTGCCAATGCAGGGGACACGGGTTCGAGCCCTGGTCTGGGAAGATCCCACATGCCGCGGAGCAACTGGGTCCGTGAGCCACAACTACTGACCCTGCGCGTCTGGAGCCTGTGCTCTGCAACAAGAGAGGCCGCGGTAGTGAGAGGCCTACGCACCGCGATGAAGAGTGGCCCCCACTTGCCGCAACTAGAGGAAGCCCTCGCACAGAAACAAAGACCCAACACAGCCAAAAATAAATAAGTTAATTAATTAATTAATTAAAAAAAAAAAACTCTTAGGAATTTGGCATCTTTGATGACATTTACCCTGACCACTTGATTAAGGTAGTGTTCACCAGATTTTTGCCCTGTAAATTTATTTATATTTTTTCCTTTTCATACTCTATTCCCTGGAAGCAAGTCACCAAATCCAGATCCTATACTCAAAGAGGTCAAGGAATTAAGCTCTACCTCCTAGAGGGGGGAGTACCCACCTCTATTATTCGCAGTTATTCCATAAGGAAAATTTGTTTCTTCTCCTGAAAAGTCTTTAAAAATTTAGATTCATAGGGACATGTCAACCAGACTTTAGTAGGTCTGGGGAGAGGCCTAATAATCTGTACTTTTTGCTTTTCTTGGAAGAACAATCAGACGTGGGGTCCACTGCTCTAAGTTGAAGTCAACATCCATATTTCCAAATGCTCATAAGACTTCTGAATGTCTCAAAAGCAGTTCACATCCCTACCAGAAAAAGGAAGTTCTCTTTCACATATGGCACCATAAATGCTTGTTCCCTCCCAGGTTAACAGTGCTGGAAACAGCTTTAATTCTTTTTCTGTTACTTAGACAAGTCATTATGTCATATAAATTGTTGCATAGAAATATTTATTGAATTTATTCCTTTCTCTCCATTGCCTGGTCCAGGCTTTCTGGGCTAGGTAAAACCAATCTTAAAACCACTGCACTCCCTGTATAATTCCCCTATTGAAAATATCACAGTAGCTACCCATTATCCATTATTATTGCACTACCAAGAAGGAGTCCTTCTAACTTGAGTTAGGGACAAAATGATGCCCTTAATGGTAGAGAATGGAGCTGTCATAGAATAAAGTGAGGTCTTCTGTGAGAAGAATAAAGTTCATTCCCACTTAGTTTCCTCTCTCTAAGTGTTATGTGGTCATGAACCAGTTCCCTGAATCTGTCCTCTTGGATAAGTCTCTTTCTCCAGGTGACACTGCTACTCTAAGATGGGTGTGGGGCTACCCCCTGGTTATGAACCACCTCCAGCCTTAGAAAACCTAGCTGTACATCGTTAGGAACCTTGAAGCAAACCACTCAGGTCAGCCTCTGATCTGTACTTAGCTCTTCACCAAGCTATAGGGCCTCCAGTAAAAATGGAGTCTAGACATTTCCACAGAATTAAAACAGGTTTCTCAGGTAGGAGACCATATAATATTTTAAAATAAGGTCTTGACATATAATTAAAAGCATAAATGTATGTAAATTACAAAACCTCCTAGCTCTAATCCCTAGGAAATCCTGCAAAGATGTCACTGCATTGAGAATTCAGGATCCTGGGGGAGGGTGTAGGTTACGCTGCCGGTGGGGTAGGGGTGTTGGTGGCCAGCGATGAGTTGCTTTCTCCAGCAAACCCTTCAGGACCAAAGAGCCGAAGGCATGACAACCAGGACACTCATCGGCAAAAAAAAAAAAAAAAAAAAAAAAAATTTAAAAATTCAGGATCCTGCCTAATGTCCTCATTCTGAAAAACAAGTCCTTATTCAGTCAATATTTCCCTCAATACCACACAAAATCAACTCTTTGTTCTATGCTTTGAGTCTGCTCACTCTCTGCTGCACCAAAAAAAAGAAAACAAGTAATTAATTTATCCACCTTCTAATTTTTCTCCCAATTTTTTCCTGTACCACCATCGTGGAAAAACTAACTCAATTCCCTGTTTCCTTGGTGATATTTTTTTCACAATCACTTCAGCCCATAATAAATTCTCCTTCTCTGAGATGTTTAGCCTGTACTAGGTAATTTAAACTCTGTTAAGTATTGAACTACTTACTATACGATGTTTCATTTCTGATGAACATTTATACCCAATATAATACAAACTCTTTTTGGAAAGACAGCGACTTGGACAGCTCTCCTTAATGCTAAACACAGTATTAGACACACTTTATAATAGTATTAGACACTTTAAAATAGTACAAATACTTAGCTATGTCTTCCTCATTATTACATGTTTTAGAAATAAAGACTGTACTTCCCAACAACCGACCCAACACTATGCCACAGTAGTTCGGGATAAATTCTTGCTTTTGGATATGTTCCCGTTTTGTCGGCGGTGGTAGTCAATATCTCAATGTCATGAGCAAATCTCATTCTACCAGGTCAGCCTACTCCGGAATAGGAGGTACAGCCGTCATCTCAGTGAGCAACTGTCTAAAATAAGTCATTGTTAGCAAATTCGAAGACATTAAAGATGGAATATAAACAGATGCTGGAGAACAGTTCTAGTTTCTGATTGTGGCAGCTAGGAAAGCGTGCGCATGCGCACATGCTGAAATTACAAGGTTTACGTCAAGATCTTTGCGACGCGCTATGAGAAGCTACGGGTCTAGGAGAACTTCCTGGGCTGTGTGCATTCAGATTTATTCTTTGAACAAATATATTTTGAGCACCTACTATGCACAATAATCCTCTAGGCACTGGGAATATAGCTGTGAACAAATCAGACAAAAATCCCTGCCATCGTGGTACTTGCATTCTAATGGAACTGTTTAAAGAACTGTTGAAAGCATGGTTATGATTTCTATATATTTTTTTCCTTTGCTTGCTTCCAGTGGTGAATATTACAGCAATTTCCTTTGATCAAAGTACAAACACACTCCAGCTGGCTTAAATGAACACAATGATTCTATTTCTCCTTTTTAGACATACCTATGAAATACTTTAAAAGTTATCTACATATTCACAAAGTTAAGAATATTAATAAATATTGAGCATTTTCTAGCCAACTATTCTACTAAAATCTTTTCCTGCATTATCCCATTTTATCCTCAAAACACTCCTGTGTCCCTAGATGATAGGTACTATTATCATTATTATCATTCTATACATAAGAAAATGCAGCACAGGGAGATTAAGTAACTTTCTCAATGTTACAAGACAATTATTATGGAAAAACTGAATATTTATGCATGGCTGTCTGCTCCTTAAAATCTAAAAAAAATTATTTTGTCATTAGAAAACTTTTCTAAAACAACTTGTTTATTTTCCATTTGTCTGACATTTAGAAATGAATTTTGACATTGCATCATCATTCATTCTTCCAAAATGACAGTTTATTTCTTTTTAGTTAAGGCAATTATTTGTATAACCCCAATAAATGAGACAACCCCATTTTGATGAGATTAAAAGTATTAAAATTATCTTGTAAATATTTCATTTTTCTCTGCTAGTGAAGGCTCACTTTTTATCTGATTCACCTTAAGATGTTGGGTTTTGGTATCAATGCCAGGAAAGTGCTGGAAAGCTTTTCACTGCATAAAACTAGGATCAAAATTGGCAGTTGAAGAAGAATCTATAGACTTTTTTTTTTAGAAACAGATAAGCACTTTGCTTTTGCAGTGGCATTTCTTACATTTGTTCCTTCCTATCAAAGCCAGCCAAAATAGAACTCTTGAGAATTTTTATCTATTGCCTATTTCATAACTAATGGGAGCAGGAATTTGAGAAATAAAGGCAAGGGAAAATTTTTCCACCATTTGGTAGACCCTGATTACATTTCAGAAGTACCCAGAATTTAAAAATCCAAATTTTTTTAAATTAATGATTTCTTCTGTGCTTTCCAATTATCCATTATAACAGCTCATGTTAATCCAGAACTTAACTATGTTCCAGGCACAGTATAAGTGCTTTATGTAGTAACTCACTTAGTCCACATAATACTCTTGGTTCTATTGCTGTCAGCTTTTACAGATGAGGAAACTGAGGCCAAGAGGGTTTAAGAGATTTGTCCAAGATTAAGGAGTTGGTAAATCGCAGCAGCAGGGGAGTCATGCCTAGATGGTCTGGCTCAGAGTCTACACTCTTGACTACAACATCACGTTGACGCAGGATATGCTCTCTTTACTCCTCAGGAAGAGGCCTACAGGTCCAATCAGGGGGAATGTAAAGCAAGGTCACCTCTCTCCGTTTGCCCTAAGGAGTGTGCCCTAAGTGTCATAGTGTCGCAAGCAGTCCAGGAAAGTGCAGGAGTCACCCACAGGTTCAGGTTCATTTAAGGATAGGGTCAGAGTAGGATGGCCAAAGTGATTCTAGGCACAGACCGAAGGAAAACACCTGGTCTGATCAATGCCAACTGTTCACTACCAGCTGGGATGGCCTGGGATATGAGTAGGCAGGTTTCCTGGCTGGGATGAAGAGCCAAGAACCCAAGAACTTGAGGTATAGCCAGAGCCTGGGGTGCCACAGATGTATGGGTAGGCAGCAGAGAAAGCAAAGATGGTAGGAGACTGCTAGAATGAACTTAAATGCTTTTAAAATAAGTCAGGAGAACTGGGTTCCTCTTAAATACAGTGATATGTCCTTGTACTATACTTTAGTGCCCTATCGCCCACTGTCTCCTCCATTCAGCAACAAATATTTATCTACTATGATCCAGGCACTGTCACTTCATCCTCGTTGTTCAGGCTCATAAAGCCAGAACCTTAGACAAGTTACTTAATGCCTCTATGCCTCATATCCTTGTCTACAAATGGGAATAATCCATTATGTCTAGCTTGTGTGTTCAGTGGATAGTGTCATATGGGGGAAACAAGTTATTACACTCCTAGAATAATGCCCAGCATGCATACTACATAACTGCTCTGCTATTATTTTTGGTGTAAAGATCAATGAGGTAATGGTATGAAAATGCTCTTTCAATTGTGAAGGTCCCCAGAATGTAAAGAGTTATTATGGTGAGATTCCATACCCAAGGTTAAACAGATATCTGAATGCATAGTAACATCTTGTGTCAGTCACCCTATGAGACTGGACCAATCAAATGTCAGAAACTCAGCAGGGAGGTGGTCATGAACAAGTCGAGTCTGGGTCTCCTAAAACGGCCTCATTCAGCTCTGATGACAATTTCCTGTGCTTATTAGTGGGCTTTCTGCACTAGGGGCAGAGGTAAGCCTTACTCTCCTACTCTGGACAGGCCTGGACGGTGTGGTTCACAGTACTTAGATCTAACCATCAAGGAATCCAGACAATTGATAGCTGTGAAATATTTACACATAACATTAGTCAGAGAAGTCCTCAACACTAAGTCAGACTGCATTCAACCTCCCAGCAAACCTATCTCAACTTCTACAGGCGCCACCAAAGGTTTTTTATATATTTAATACTAAGCAGAAACCCGTGAACATAACAACTTGGTTACTCCCAGCTAATGAAACACATGTGCATTAGAAGAAATTCTAATCAAATAAGAGAGCAAATCACCTCACACCTCACAGAATTCAAAGGGCATTTTTTAATGAACCATTGGAGAACGCCCTGAGTCCGTTGCTTTTCCCTCCTCGCTTGAAACACTTATTTGAAAAGCCTATATTTTGACTGATGAGATCTGCCCTTGAACCAAATATATGAGAGATAGGTAGCATTACCGAACATGAGAAACAGAAGTAGACTTACTACTTGCCAAACAAAAGTCCATCTGTGAAAGGATGTCTATCAAGACGGGAAGCAAGTCACAAGTAAGAAGAGATGAAGAAACACTACCTTCTACATCATCTCTGAGTAGTGGGCATGTTTTGCCAACAAGAAATTGAACTGTTTTCTTTACTGAAACTGCTGTTCCTTTAATGCCTGGGCACTGTCACACACAGCCACTTGCATTCACTCATTCATTTAACTAATATGTTTTCAGCTCCCACTATGTGCCAGGAACTCTTTATACATCTCAACATCTCAAACATAAGGCTAATGGAATGAGTAAATCCTTGGTTTTGCAAAGAGAGAAATGCTATATTAGTAACTCATCCTGTTATACAACCAACTGAGGCACTTTGAAATAAGAAGACTGAACACAAACATTGTTATACATTTTGTCACTGTTTCGGAATCACTGCTTCTGGTCTACAGGTCAGGTAAATAATATACTACATATCCTCAAAAAAATGTAAAGAATGAATAAAAGTACTTCTTCGCTATTTGACTTGATATTGCTGATAATCAAAGTAGGTTACTACCCAACTGATGTAAATTAAGATTAAATACCCAATCTCTCTCCAACCATCTAAAAAATCTCCTCATTTCTTTAAAATCTAGCAATTATAGGTTCATTTGGGCTACCAAGTTTCCTTTTTTAAGACACAGATATGGCTGGGCAAACTGCAGTCATTAGCAGTCCAAAGCATAGCCATTTTAATCAGATGACTTTCCTCTTAAATTTTACTTTGGGGGACTCTTGACCAACTGGAATATGGATTCTTTGTGGATCCAGGGGTTTGTCTGCAGTTTTAGAAGTGTATCAGGATCGTGGCTTAAGCCTAAACTGCATGCAGCCCAGATGCTGGCTTATTTGGACCCTCCTGGGAAGACACTAATTCTAGCGGAGAAGTTGACAAGCATGGTTCATGGATTAGAAGGGTGACTCGGACTTCAGCTTGGTGCTGTTTCTCTGACTGTCCCCTCAGCCTCCTAGTGACATTCATGCCTCCTAGTGACATTCATGAGTTGATTACTATTAGAGGGTGAGAAAAAAACAAGATGAGGCTTTCCCGCTGGGCTCTCCATGGATTTCAGGAGCATGGGGTACTGGGGTGAACAGTCTCAACAGAGATGGGGCAGTGCCAGGGGCGTGGACAGACACATGGACTCTCTGTCCTGGGCACCTTTGACCTCAGCACAGATATTTGCAGGCCAAGCATCAGCAGGGCCACCTTCAGCGGGTGCAACAAAGCTTGTCTGCATTATTGGGATCTTTCTTCTAGAATTATTTGGGAATTTCCACACAACAACTGAGAATGGAGCAATAGCAAAATTTGATTTGTAACACTTGTTAATATGCAAGTGTGGCCTGTGAAACCTGGGATTTTTGAAGAGGAAAAAAACTCCCAATGCCCTTCTAAGCCCAAAAGCATATCTGAAGGGGCAAATTCTAAAATCTTCACTGTGTGGGGCTTCAGCTACTTCCTTTGTACAATGAGAATTTTCCCTGCTGCCACCTACTTGCTTTACAACTTGAAACCTAGATATTACATCATGAATACATTCATATTCTCAAGAAGAACATAAAAGACCAACTTACATATATTAATGGTTTAGATTTTAATAAGGAGGGGAACATATTTTTGACCTTCAAACTCACTCATTTTTTTAAAAAGAAACGTTTTTTTCCCTTTTTCACTTAGCTATGATTTTAGCTTTAGTTTGTTATAGCAGTTGGATGAGAGGGAGAAATTTAAAAACAGAATAAATAGGGAGTCCAATTTCTTCAAGATTAAAAAAAAACACTTTAAACAAAGTTATTGCCCCTTTACCATATTTACCTAAGAAGCAAGCATCCATGGTTCTCTTTGTTAAGGTAAAGTTTACAGGAAACAAAGATCCATTACAAGTAAATGGAAGTTAAATATTATTGTAAAAAATTTTCTCTTAAATTCCCAGTAGAAATGTTCGTTAAAGATCAGCAGAATGTCAAGTTGGTAAGCACCTTAGTCTCATCTAAAGCAACTCGTTTATTTTATAAATGAGAAAAACAATGCCCAGAAAATTGTAACTTACAGACATCTCAAGTCACGGAACGGCAGAAGCTGGAACCAGGTCTCACTCAGGTCAGGCTGGAACCAGGTCTGCTCAGTGCCAGCTCTCAAGGCACTTTCACTGTGACATACACACACACACACATACACACACGTGCGCGCGCACCTAGAACATCACACGGCCATTGCTCACATTCTTTTCAAGAAGTAAATAAGATAACATGTGACTTAAATTAGGAATGAGACTTAAAAGTTAAATAGGACCATTTAATGGAAACACTGATGTCAACAAATTACATCCTTTGGCATTTTGCAAGGAGTGGAGCCTCTTAGGGAGTCTAGAGACTGAATTCAATTCCCTAAACCAAACATTCAACAAGGCAGTTGCACACTTAGGCTACCCTGAGTTACAAGAGCACTGGATTAGAATTCTGTTTTGTTGTTTTCATTTCTGCCTTTTGACAAGTTTTGAGAAAAAAATAAAGTACTGTGTGATAGTAACTAGGGAAGAATGTCCATCAACCTGAAATAGTCATTTCTACCATAACACTTCTGCTGGAGCATCACCCTAATCTTGTCCTGTATTAGCTTGTGCCTGGATTACACCTGAGACAATGAGGTCCTCTGGCCCTCTCCCTTCCTCCCACACTGCACCCCACTGCCAGGTTTATCTCCTTAAATCATTGTTTGTATTATATCACTCTGTATTCAAGACCTATGATGGTGTGTGATTAACTGTTTATTGATTTATATCAAAATATTTTAATCTGGCTTTTTAGGCTCTTCATAATTTGTCTGCCTCTCATCAGTTCTGCTTTCTGGCAGGCTGACTGCCTGTCTCTCTAGGAAATCAATCTCATTCCCATCACCAACCCTTTACTAAATGCTTTTGCCTCCTTTCGTCCCCCTCTCTCCCCTACTACTGATATTTCAAATCCTACCAAGTTTCAGTCCTACCCACTCAGGTCCTCCATGCAATCTCCCCACTGCTCCATCCCTCCCTGTTGAGCTCTCCTTTCTCCGGTTTCATGACTTTTTCTCCTATTGTTTCATATCTGTTAGTCCCGCATTCCCAACTTCAACATAACATCTTTTAGGGCAAGAATCATGTCTTAGGACTCTCTTGAGCCCTCCTCCCACCCCCATTCCCATATACTCTAGCATCTTGCTGACTGTAGCAGATTTTCAGTAAACACTTTGACAGTAGGACAGACCGGATAAAATGGAGGAAGAGAATGCCAGCTTCATCCAAGTGATGCTGGCAAAAGCATAGTACTGTCTCTAGGCCTAACTCTCAGGCCCATTGCCCTTCTTCAGGCTCCACATCACTCCATCGCTAACTTGTTTCTGACCTCTTCCTCTGCAGGGTTTGTAAATCAGTCCTTTCTCTCTAACCATGATCTAAGTCTGATCCACTTCTGACCAAGGTCATGACACCTTGAAGGCACCTCTCTTATTCCAAGGACACAGCCAAATGGAGGTTTCCATTTAGATCCCACCTCTTTTCCTCCATAAGAGAAAGCCTGGCCCTTTCCAGGCTGGAAGGTAGTGTCCTCATCACATAGACACTTCAGCTGTAGAGACGCTCCTCCTCCCACATTGATGCCCCAAGTCCAGATGTCCCTACCCCTCATCCCAGCTAGGACTACAAAATACTGCCAGTTTCCCTTCCCTCTGCCTGCACCCCGCACAAATGACCATGATGCAGAGGGGATGTCTTGCCGTAGTAGGATTTTCCCACTTAAGTATCTACCTGCTACCTTCCCATACTAGAGGGTGAGGGGAACCTTGCTTCCAGCAGTGTAAACTTGCCCCAGCATCCGAAGTTCCAGCTCTCCCTCTGCCAGCACTGACTCCCAAGGAGGTGAGGAGAGCCTTCCGGGAGGGCATCCTAGCGCTTCTCCCACGGGCCACTCTGCCCTCACACCAGGTGACCGACTACACCCAGTAGTCCTTAACCTAACCCCCCAAGTTTCACCTTCGAAGTGAAGAAAAGTTTTCTCTCTGCAACTTCTCCTTCAAATAGGAAATAATATATTCCAAGTAAAGCATCTATGTGTTTCATCAATAGCGCCCTCAGGAAAATATGTCACCTCCCTTTCCTTTTGTTTCCCTATCCGGAACAGGAGATCCAGGTCTCAAATGTTGAATCTTTTTTCCCTCCTCCTGGCTCCTCCCAACTTCGCCGGCAAGAAAGGGGTGGAATAATTCACTTTCGGGCCTTCCTCAGCTCTTGTCTCTCCGGGGTCGTCCCCTTCCTCTCTCTAGCACGCGCCCAGGGTGCCCAGGCAAATTGCTTTCCACCCTGCTCCGCAACTCCCGGCGGCCTGCATCTCAAGCCAAGGAGTTCCCTTTCCTCTTTGTCCCAGGGGATGTCTTTGCGGTCTAGTCTCCCAGGCTCCCGCTTTGGTGGATTTTCAAAAATCGTCCACCTGCCACACCTCCTCGCTCGCGGGCACCGCGCCGCAACGCCCAAGAGCACCTGCGCCCCGGCCCTCCGCTCTGCGCCCGCCCACGGGATCCCTTCCGCCCTCGGACCGCCCCCTGCGCCCAGGGCCGCCGCAACAGGTGCAGCCCCAGGTGCCCAAGTGCCGGATCCTTAACCTCGTGCTACCCCAGTCGTCCAAGTTCTTCGACCCGCCCCTGCCAACCCCAGGGCCCCCTCGGCTCCAAATGCCAGCGCGGAAGGCTCGCCCTCCCTGCGACTCCACCCTACACTTTCCTCCAGGATCTCCAGAGCCCATTGCGGCCACTTACCCAGGGCGAGGGCCAGGAGCAGTGGCAGGGAGCTGGCGCCGCTGCCCGGGGCGGCCCGGGCCATCAACCCCGCTGCCGGGCCCAGCAGCCCCGAGACGAGTCTCCCGCCTCCTCCTGCGCCCCCTTCCCGGGCCACGGGCGCCCGACGGGGTGCCTGGAAACGAATCCCGGAGCTAGCAGGAAGCGAAACTACTCCCCAGGCTGGCACCCGGCTACCGGGCGGGCGAACACTTCCCCGGGCGGGCGGCCGACAGGCTACGCGAGTGTCGCCGGGAAGAGGGAGCCTCCTATTTATCCGCGCTCTTTCTGCACACACCCCATCGACGAGGCGCAGGACTTCGTCGTGGTGGCCTCCACGCCGTTCCCACCCAAGTTACCCCACACCCACACTCCGGGACACTTGCGGGCTGCCCTCGGGCCAGCTCACCCACTCCCCCTGCTGGGTCGCACCTGACGGTTCATTTCCCTCCCCCTGGGGAGTCGAGGAGGTGGGGAGGGAGCGGAGAGAGAGCACGTGGAGGGGTCCGAGGTGCGGGGCCTGCGGGCCGCCGTGGAGCAAGCCGGCTCTAAACTCCCTCCCCGAGCCCACTGAGCGAGAACCGCAGACCCGGACTGCTCTGGAATTCCAGCTCCCCTTATTTCAGCCAACTGCTGGTGTCCTGGAGGGACCAGAGCCAACACTCACTGTGGTTAACCTCAGGCATTTGACAATTTCCAAGCTTCTCTTTTCCATATATAATTTGTTGACTATCTGGGAGTGCGGGCTCACCAAGAGCTACTTTAAGAATGTCACTTATATTTTTTATTTCTCCATTTACTCGTCTACCCATTGTATTTTCATTTATTTATTTAATTCATCAACTCTGTTGGATCTATAAGAATAAGGAGAATGCTTTTTGCCTGGGGCTTGCCAAGCACTATCTCTACCTCAACACACCTCTTCTTTGAGGAGACGTGGAATCTGATGGTTCTGCACCAAGCATTTCCTGGAACACAAAGGCATCCTCACAGCGTTCAAAGACAGAAAGCAGCATCCAATTTTACCTTACATGATTAATATGTTTGTCTCCAAAATAACTAAAGGGTACAGCAGTTTTCGTACTGATCTATATTCCTCTTGCGTGATCAATATGTGTAATCATGCCTCCTCAGTACAGAAGTTGTATTTCTATAGCATCCGAAAGTCCAATAAACATTCATTTACATAAGAAATGCAGTTCAGATGTCTTCCCCTTCCTCCCCATTGTTTAAATTAAACAAATTATTATGTGCTTTTCTTCGACAAGTGACATTTCATTTCAAAACCAATTCACATTATTTTAGTGCGTCAGGCAACAAATATATCCAGAGGAATAAAAATCAGTTGGTAATTTCCAGAATCCCATTCTAGCACCCACATGACAGCTCATAAAGCATCTATGAGAAGACAGACATGAGATTTAGAGAATTCAAGGTTGTGAGATAGATGGTGACTGCACCCCAGATAAAAAGGGCAAGAGCACACGAAGCCAAGGGGATTTGACATCATCTCCCTCCTTTCCATCTCCATCCTTCCCTTTTCCTTTCTGATATTGTCTCCTTCCCTCAGGATCAGCGCCCTAGGTGAAGGCATCTTTCACTCTGAGACGGCACCCTAGCCAACAACTGTCCTGGTATCCTCAACAGAACATTACTATTTTATTTTCCTTCTCCATAAATATTAATAAAAAATAAAGCAAACCTAAGCAAAAAATACCAGATGTTTGTCGAATATTGTAAAGTGCCAAGATTTGGTATAAATGTTCACCATTCATGCCACTCAAAAGGTAAATTAACTGTTTCAGGCCACTGGAGTATGAAATAGGGTACTCGAATATATTAAATAAGCCGGATAAATTAATAACCTTCCCTAAGGGCTTTATTTACAGCCAGAAGTAAAATAAGTACTCCAGAGAATATGTCTTCCAAATTTCCTGACACTGAACGTTCAATCTCTTAAAGATCAAGCAACGTTCTCTTTCCTTTCTTTCTTCCTACCCTCCTTACTGGCTGCATTCCTTCCTTCTTTCTCTCCCTTCTTCTCTTCCTCCTCCTTCTTTTTTCTCACTCTCAATTCATTCACTAAGGGGGAAAGTCAATCTGGGTTCCAACCACTAACTTTGGAAGAGTAGGAGGCAAGAATTGACTTTCATGAGGCCTCATTCGTGTAACTGAGGTGTGTCTCAATGCTTTAGATTATAAACTGAGCTGTTACTAAGAGATGAATGGGTCAAATCTATAACAGAGTCACAAGGTAGAACTTATATTCCCAGAATCCCCAAGCCAAGGATTGCTTGAATGGTGTCTTTCCTGTGCCAGCTTTAGGCTGATATAACCAGCCCTCCTGAACCTGGTATGAGGCTTAAGTGGACGCCTTTGGAGGCCTTTAAGCATCAATGTTTTCTCTTCTCACACAGAGCAGCCTCCAGCAGGGACACTCCTCCCCCTCCACTGGACAGGACAAAATAAGCTTGTGGTTATTTGTGGGGCACAACACCTAAACAGACACACATGTGGTGGTAGAAAGGAAAATTCTGGAATGTATCCATTCAAGGTGAGCATGTAATCTCCAAATTATGACTTTAAGGTATTCAGTAGCATAGGAAGATTTCCTAGTAGTCAGTAACATTATTTAATTCAATAAGAGTAGATGAATAAAAAGAAATATGAATGGTGAATATAATGTTTTTATAGTAATGATAAACATTATGCATTGTAGATTATTAAAAATTAGTAGTATATATAGAGGGTTTCCAAATGTTCTTAAAACTATTGAATTAGTCTCTATGGAAAACCAGTGAAAAATCAATGCTCAGAAGCTGTATTCAGGTGATTTTGCTTTACACCCTAGTTTTTCTGGGGAAAGGGGATTATTAGTGTCTTTTTTTTTCTTACATGTTTTATCATACCTTCTTCTTCAGTCCTTCAGGTATCCATTTTTTATACATATGCCTCAATCTGTTTGACTTGCTATCTTTTTTCAATGGCAGCTTTATATTGATAGAAGTTTAGTAAATCTCAAATATAATCATCTATGTGATATCTATCAGTTTCAGCTCTCTGTTATGCCCTTTTCCTGTGACCATATTCATACATAGTTGATAAAGATACTTCTGATTTTTTAAAAAATCTGGGCTTTTGTGCAGGCCCTAGTTGTAGACTAAGTAGGCAAGCACTTAAGTGGCATAAATTTAATGTTGTAATACGGCCAGGCCCTAGACATCCCTCCCTAACACACCTGGCACAGTGGCTTCATCCCTTCCTACATGGTCATAGTTTCCCATCAGTGTCGACACTCCTCCATGTGGGACCACAGAGTAGTATGCTATGTACAATTGGTTCTGGAGTTTTTTTAGTCTGTTCAAATTGGACTTTGTCACTGAATGCCTGGATCACAAATTACTCATCTGTCTGAGCCTCGGTTTTCTCATCTATAAAATGTGATGGTAATGATTGGCACAGTTTTTAGGATTCACAATGATATATATCTCTAAGGCAAAAATCTGGCATATTAGAAATTATTCAGTGTATTATGGTTATTATATTATTTTACAATCTATTTATAGGTTACATAAGGGAAAAGAGTAGGGACTAGCTTCCTTCATTAACCCTCTCTTACTAATATGCCTAGTGGAGGGAAGGAAAGAGCACAGAACAAATCTCTGATGGGAGGGCTTCCCCGGTGGCGCATTGGTTAAGAATCCACCTACCAATGCAGGCGACACGGGTTCGAGCCCTGGTCCGGGAAGATCCCACATGCCGTGGAGCAACTAAGCCCGTGCGCCACAACTACTGAGCCTGCGCTCTAGAGCCCGTGAGCCACAACTACTGAACCTTCATGCCACAACTACTGAAGCCCACGCGCCTAGAGCCTGTGCTCCACAGCAAGAGAAGCCACCACAATGAGAAGCCTGCACACCACAACGAAGAGTAGCCCCTGCTCGCCGCAACTAGAGAAAGCCCACGCGCAGCAACGAAGACCTAACGCAGCCAAAAATCAATAAATAAAATAATAAATTTATTTTTTAAAAAATCTCTGATGGGAAAGTAACAGTGAGCCTAAAATACCATGAATTTGGGCACTGTCTGTGCCTCTGGCAATCCCTTAGACCCCTCTGACCTTCTTTCATCTGGTGGCTTCAAACTTATCCCAGGATTTGGTGCAACTGTAGCAATCATTGGAACAGAACATCAGAAAGAAGCAGAGTTGTTGGAAGAGGAGGTGGCAACACCTCTGAGGGAATCTCAGGTCCTGAGGGCAGACCTTAGGAAGCATAGTAGAAAGCATTAGGGGTGAAAAAAGGAAGGGGGATAGAGAAATAGAAGTAATGTTGTTACGGGAAAACTTGCAAACAACTTGCCAGAGAGAGAATATTCTCCTAACCCATACAATGGCAAAACTGTCACCCGCGCAATTTTTTTCCGCTCTTGTCCCTGTATTCTAGTTCCTCAAACGTACTGAATACCTACCTTGCACCATGCATTGTATTAGGAGGTGCTGGTATTACCCAAATGAACACATCTGAGATGAGAACATTTTGCCTGTAGCATCTTTCACCCCACTGTGGACACACTTATTGTGGACAAAGTGAGTGTTCCTGTCCCCTCCCCACTATCCCGTAAGTCCCCCTCACAGGTAGGGGAGGAATTTTTTCAGTTAAGTTTACGTGAGTTCCTCAATCCACTGCCAGAATAATAGTAACAATGAACACTTATTGATGCTTATTGTGTAGCAGGCACCGTTCTCAGTACTTACGTACACTAACTTTTTAAATGCTCACCAAATATAATGTGAATTATGTATCATTGTTATTCTCATTTCACAATGAGGACATTGAAACACGGAAGGAAGTTTAAAAAGTTGCCCAAAGTCACGTAGCTGATGTATGGCGGAGCTATGCTGTGTATGCTCAAGTTCTGAATCCTGGGCACACTCTTCAAATCCAATGACCTAGTAGTAAATCGTTGCCATTGACTTTGTGCAGCTCAAATAGTCATAGCGAGTGTAGTCAATCCTCTGGCCACCTGCTGGAAGTCTCATTTGGGAACAACAGTGCATCTAATGAGTTTTTCACTTGACTTCCTGAAAAATTGTTTCTCTTCAAAATATAGAGGAAGAGATGAGGGGATTGCTGCGTTGGATTGTAATTCTAACTCACAAGGTGAGATTGGCTGTAAAGTTAAAAACAAAATAAAACATAGGAGATAAATGACTATGCAACCCTAGAATTAGTTCTGGCCACGTAGGGGGAAGACTGGAATCAGCTATGCGGCATCAGCTGAAAGAAGGCATCACAGAGAAAAACAGACATGCTAAGAGGGCTTGAGAAGCTGAAAAGTGTGAATTTTCAACAGAGTTTAAAACTCTCAAAAAAAACGTGATTCCTATTATGTAATTATTAACAATTTCAGTTAAAAACTATCTAAAATCTGGAGAGGAAGTCACATATTCATGTGCAGACAAGAGTGACTATCACAGACCTGTGAAAAAAGCCTCTGAAGAGGTTGAGATGTCCGAAAATGACTTGGGACCACAGAGCTGTAATTATGTTCATAATGAAAATATCAAAATGGGGCATGGCCAATTGCTCTGTGCCAATGGTGCAACAAACATGAATCACACACACACATACACACGTTTTTTTCACTTTTATTGTGATTTAATTTTTTTCTTCCAAGCAGAACAGAAGAGAAAAAAAGAGCATCTGAGGAGGTATCAAAACCCAAGATGAGTGCAGAATTTCCTTGTTTTTTAAGGCTGACCAGTATTTCATTGTATATACACACCACATCCTCTTTATCCATTCATTTGTCTATGGATATTTAGGTTGTTCCCATATCTTGGCTATTGTGAATATACATACACAGTAGGAGCACTAATATCTCTTCAAGATCCTGATTTCAATTCTTTGGCATACATACCTAGAAGCGGAATTGCTGGATCACATGGTAGTTCCATTTTTAACTTTTTGCAGAAACTTTGTACTGTTTCCCATAGTAGCAGCACCATTTTACATTCCCATCTCCAGTGTGCAGGGGTTCTAATTTCTCCTCATCCTCACTAACAGCTGTTGTCTTTGTTTTATAATAACCATCCAGCAAGTGAATTCTGCAATATGTGACGTGGATGAATCTTGAGGACATTATAATAAATGAAATAAGCCAGTCCCAGAAAGAAAAATATTGCATGATTCCATTTATATAAGATATATAAAATAGTCAGATTCATAGACTCAAAGAGTGGAGCAGTGGTTTCCAGAGGCTGGGCAGACAGAGAAAAGAGAAATTACTAATCAACTGGCATAAAGTTTCAGTTAAGCAAGATGAATAAGCTTTAAAGATCTGCTGTCCATTGCACCCATAGTCAACAATAATATCATGGACACTAACAATTTTGTTAGGAGGGTAGATCTCACATGTTTTATTCTTACCACAATAAAACAAAATGTAAAAATAAAAAACCCAAGAAGAATGTAGACATCTTACGAGAGTTTGCAAATCCTTTGATGAATTCAAGTGTTTTGAGTCATAATGAGTTATATTCCAAGACACTGGGGAGGAGGTGGAGTTACTAGTAATCTATGTGAAATCAATCCCAAAAGACTGAAGATAAGGAAATATATTTTTAGTGTTCCCCAAAGGGAAGAACGTATAGCTCCTAAATGATAAGTTGCTAAACTTAACCAGACTGGTAAGGGTTCTTGCCTCTGTTTCACAAAATAACAGTTCTTTCTGGGTTGTTTAGCCTTAAGCAGAGAGCACAGAGGCAAGGAGCGGGGGAAGGAAGGTGGCTTGCATGATAGATTTCTTCAAATATTTGAAGAGTTGTCACATGGAAAATTAATTATATTCATACCGCTCAGTCCCAGTGGTTGCAACAAGGACCTAAGGGTTAGAGGCAGATGCATTTGGATTCAATATCTGTCTAAAATTTTAATGAGAGAATAGATTCCCTGGGGAAATAGTACATTCCCTGGCACTGGAAATGCACATGCTATGTACTGTAAAGGCAATTCCAATAATTTCATCTCATTCCTAACCTGGAAATGCTGAGATTCCAAGGCTAGATGACTTTAAACAGCCTTTTTCAACCGTAAAATGCTAATACAACACTGCAAGTTTTCTTCCTTCAATACTGTTTTAAAGTAACCAGAAGATCACTGAGAAACCATTTCTGCTCAAATCTGCCATGAAACTAGACATTTAAAAAATAATTTTGAAAACTAATTAACATACAAATGGCTAAGAATTCTCCATATTCTAAACTATCTTCAAATTGCAACTTAATTTAAAATTTAATTTACACCCAGTACTTTTAGTTTATGGTCCATAATATTTATGTGCTCACCTGCTCCCATAGAAATGAAAAATAAGTAATAAAATGTACTTATTACAAATCATGGTCTATTGGTCTCACAAATGATACAGTTTAACCATTTCTGCATTTTTAGCCTATCAACAAGATTATGTCAATTATCAAATCATTTAAATGTGAGTTGCATAAGGTTAAATTTTGACACAGCTCAAATCACAAACTTTAAGCTATCTAGATTATATTTTTTAATGTATTCCTGAGAGCACAAAATGGAGATTTAACTTAGGGGTATGGACATAAATTGCATTTAAACAGAGTAAATATTCCCATGAACAAAGAAATTCCCATGAACAAAGTTAAAAAGGATTCTTTTTAACTACAGTTGATGCCCCAAAAGATGAAGGCTGAGACTTGCAATGTAGTCTAGACTGAAAAGCTGTTATTGAGACTTCCAGCTGTGATGACAAATGACGTTTGTAAATCTTAATGACTTCTAACTGCTGTATCCCTTTCTTTGGGCAAACTGTCAAAATGGTAAATTCAACAGAAAAAATCCCTAGAGTGAGTAAATAACCTTAACCTTCTCCCTTTAAATGTTCGTAATTTGAGATTTTAGTTTTTCATGATGTTCTTTTCATTTGTACTTTCTTCATCCTTAAAAAACCTTGGAAGCATCCATTCTTATGGCTATCTCTTATTGTCTTTGTTTTACAAATAAGGCAAAAAGAAGTTTTATAACACAAGCCTCAGAATTAGAACTAGAATCAAGGACTTTTACAACTGAATCCAATACATAATCTGGCACACTATATCCTTCTGCTACCCTAGTGCGGACAACTTCATTAATAAAACCCATTTCAGGTCATTCCAGACTTGCAAGTTGTCATTGCCTGTCATCCCACAGGTAAGATCGAAATTATGCCCCTCCTTTAGAAATTTACTTAGCAGAAGATGGTGTGGTAAAGAAATTAAAACATTTATTATACAAACCTTCCCTCAACCCTCTCAATTTTTATATTTCCACCATCTCTCTCCGTTTAAGGATATATTTACACTGCAGTTATTTTCAGCTATCTCCTTTATTATCATCTGAAATACTTTTCCCCATGAATCAAAATGATAGCTCTGCAAACAATCAATGTCTCTCATTGCTTTACAAAGAAAATGTTTCCAAAAGCACTTCTACCCGGAGAAGAGATGCAAGGCGCCTGCACCATCTTAATGGCCACTTATGCAATGCCCTGCTCAGAAAGAAGGAAATAAAATAACTAAAGATGGAAAATACTATCTTTTCCCTGCCACTTCACCACCTGCTTTCCTGCTTCATTTCCAATGCTATTGCATTAACTCAGACTCTTATCATCTGGTACCTGGAATGATCTTCTGATTTCCCCAACTCCAATATTATTTCTCTGCTTCAGTTCCCTCATATGTAAAGTGGAGAATAATAATGAGTCTTCTTTCACTGGATGGTTGTGGAAAATAAATGAGTGGATACATAGAAAATGTTCAGACTAGTATCTGGCACATAGTAAGCACTGAATAAACGTTAAGTAAAATTTTACCCTTTACACTGCAAGACTGGTAATTCCACAATGAAAATCGGAATATATCCAGAATCTACCCTTTCTTATCTCTTCCACTGCTACCATCTTAGTGCAAACTACCATCAGTTCTTGCCTAGATTATTATAAGAGCCTCCTTACCGGCCTTTCTGCTTCTGCTCTGGACTCTCTGTGCTTAGCTCAGTAGCTGAAAAATCCTTTTGATTTTTTTTTTTTTTTTACATCTTTATTAGAGTATAATTGCTTTACAATGGTGTGTCAGTTTCTGCTTTATAACAAAGTGAATCAGTTATACATATACATATGTCCCCATATCTCTTCCCTCTTGCATCTCCCCCCCTCCCACCCTCCCTATCCCACCCCTCTAGGTGGTCACAAAACACCCAGCTGATCTCCCTGTGCTATGTGGCTGCTTCCCACTAGCTATCTATTTTACTTTTGGTAGTGTATATATGTCCATGCCACTCTCTCACTTTGTCCCAGCTTCCCCTTCCCCCTCCACGTATCCTCAAGTCCATTCTCTAGTAGGTCTGCATCTTTATTCCCATCTTGCCCATAGGTTCTTCTGACCATTTTCTTTCTTTTTTTTTTTTTAATTCCATATACATGTGTTAGTCTATGGTATTTGTTTTTCTCTTTCTGACTTACTTCACTCTGTGGGACAGTCTCTAGGTCCATCCACCTCACTACAAATAACTCAGTTTCGTTCCTTTTTATGGCTGAGTAATATTCCATTGTATATATGTGCCACATCTTCTTTATCCATTCATCTGTTGATGGACACTTAGGTTGCTTCCATGTCCTGGCTATTGTAAATAGAGCTGCAATGAACATTTTGGTACAAGATTCTTTTTGAATTATGGTTTTCTCAGGGTATATGCCCAGTAGTGGGATTGCTGGGTCATATGGTGGTTCTATTTTTAGTTTTTTAAGGAACCTCCATACTGTTCTCCATAGTGGCTGTATCAATTTACATTCCCACCAACAGTGCAAGAGGGTTCCCTTTTCTCCACACCCTCGCCAGCACTTACTGTTTGTAGATTTCTTGATGATGGCCATTCTGACCGGTGTGAGATGATATCTCATTGTAGTTTTGATTTGCATTTCTCTAATAATTAATGATGTTGAGCATTCTTTCATGTGTTTGTTGGTAATCTGTATATCTTCTTTGGAGAAATGTCTGTTCAGGTCTTCTGCCCATATTTGGATTGGGTTGTTTTTTTGATATTGAGCTGCATGAGTTGCTTGTATGTTTTGGAGATTAATCCTTTGTCAGTTGCTTCATTTGCAAATATTTTCTCCCATTCTGAGGGTTGTCTTTTCATCTGGTTTATGGTTTCCTTTGCTGTGCGAAAGTTTTAAGTTTCATTAGGTCTCATTTGTTTATCTTTTGTTTTTATTTCCATTTCTCTAGGAGGTGGGTTTAAAAGGATCTTGCTGTGATTTATGTCATAGAGTGTTCTGCCTATGTTTTCCTCTAAGAGTTTGATGGTGTCTGGCCTTACATTTAGGTCTTTAATCCATTATAAGTTTATTTTTGTGTATGGTCTTAGGGAGTGTTCTAATTTCATTCTTTTACATGTAGCTGTTCAGATTTCCCAACACCACTTATTGAAGAGGCTGTCTTTTCTCCACTGTATATGCTTGCCTCCTTTATCAAAGATAAGGTGACCATATGTGCATGGGTTTATCTCTGGGCTTTCTATCCTGTTCCATTGATCTATATTTCTGTTTCTGTGCCAGTACCATACTGTCTTGATTACTGTAGCTTTGTAGTATAGTCTGAAGTCAGGGAGCCTGATTCCTCCAGCTCCGTTTTTCTTTCTCAAGATTGCTTTGGCTATTCGGGGTCTTTTGTGTTTCCATACAAATTGTGAAATTTTTGGTTCTTGTTCTGTGAAAAATGCCATTGGTAGTTTGATAGGGATTGCATTGAACCTGTAGATTGCTTTGGGTAGTATAGTCATTTTCACAATGTTGATTCCTCCAATCCAAGAACATGGTATGTCTCTCCATCTATTTGTATCATCTTTAATTTCTTTCATCAGTGTCTTATAATTTTCTGCATACTGGTCTTTTGTCTCCTTAAGTAGGTTTATTCCTAGATATTTTATTCTTTTTGTTGAAATGGTAAATGGGAGTGTTTTCTTAATTTCATGTTCAAATTTTTCATCATTAGTGTATGGGAATGCAAGAGATTTCTGTGCATTAATTTTGTATCCTGCTACTTTACCAAATTCATTGATTAGCTTTGGTAGTTTCCTTGTAGCATCTTTAGGATTCTCTATGGATAGTATCATGTCATCTGCAAACAGTGACAGCTTTACTTCTTCTTTTCCGATTTGGATTCCTTTTTATTCTCTGATTGCCATGGCTAAAATTTCCAAAACTATGTTGAATAATAGTGGTGAGAGTGGGCACTCTTCTCTTGTTCCTGATCTTAGAGGAAATGGTTTCAGTTTTTCACCATTAAGAATGATGTTGGGGCTTCCCTGGTGGCGCAGTGGTTGAGAATCTGCCTGCCAATGCAGGGGACATGGGTTCGAGCCCTGGTCTGGGAGGATCCCACATGCCGCGGAGCAACTGGGCCCGTGAGCCACAACTACTGAGCCTGCGCGTCTGGAGCCTGTGCTCCACAGCAGGAGAGGCCGCGATAGTGAGAGGCCCGCGCACCGCAATGAAGAGTGGCCCCCGCTTGCCACAACTAGAGAAAGCCCTCGCACAGAAACGAAGACCCAACACAGCCATAAATAAATAAAAATAAATAAAATTAAAAAAAAAGAATGATGTTGGCTGTGGGTTTGTCATATAAGGCCTTTATTATGTTGAGGTAGGTTCCCTCTATGCCCACTTTCTTGAGAGTTTTTAATCATAAATGGGTGTTGAATTTTGTCAAAATCTTTTTCTGCATCTATTGAGATGATCATATGGATTTTCTCCTTCAATTTGTTAATATGGTGTATCACATTGATTGATCAGTGTATATTGAAAAATCCTTGCATTCCTGGGATAAACCCCACTTGACCATATTGTATGATCCTTTTAATGTGCTGTTGGATTTTGTTTGCTAGTATTTTGTTGAGGATGTTTGCATCTATGTTCATCAGTGATACTGGTCTGTAGTTTTCTTTCTTTGTGACATCTTTGTCTGGTTTTGGTATCAGGGTGATGGTGGCCTCGTAGAATGAGTTGGGGAGTGTTCCTCCCTCTGCTATATTTTGGAAGAGTTTGAGAAAGATAGGTGTTAGCTCTTCTCTAAATGTTTGATAGAATTCTCCTGTGAAGCCATCTGGTCCTTGGCTTTTGTTCGTTGGAAGATTTTGAATCACAGTTTCAATTTCAGTGCTTGTGATTGGTCTGTTCATATTTTCTATTTCTTCCTGGTTCAGTCTCAGCAGGTTGTGCACTTCTAAGAATTTGTCCATTTCTTCCAGGTTGTCCATTTTATTGACATATAGCTGCTTGTAGTAATCTCTCATGATCCTTTGTATTTCTGCAGTGTCAGTTGTTACTTCTCCTTTTTCATTTCTAATTCTATTGATTTGAGTCTTCTCTCTTTTTTTCTTGATAAGTCTGGCTAATGGTTTATCAATTTTGTTTATCTTCTCAAAGAACCGGCTTTTAGTTCTATTGATCTTTGCTATCGTTTCCTTCATTTCTTTTTCATTTATTTCTGATCTGATCTTTATAATTTCTTTCCTTCTGCTAACTTTGGGGTTTTTTTTTTGTTCTTCTTTCTCTAATTGCTTTAGGTGTAAGGTTAGGTTGTATATTTGAGATGTTTCTTGTTTCTTGAGGTAGGATTGTATTGCTATAAACTTCCCTCTTAGAACTGCTTTTGCTGCTTCCCGTTGGTTTTGGGTCATTGTGTTTTCGTTGTCACTTGTTTCTAGGTATTTTTTGATTTTCTCTTTGATCTCTTCAGTGATCCCTTGGTTGTTTAGTAGTGTATTGTTTAGCTTCCATGTGTTTGTATTTTTTACGGATTTTTTCCTGTAATTGATATCTAGTTTCATAGCGCTGTGGTTGGAAAAGATACTTGACACGATTTCAATTTTCTTAAATTTACCAAGGCTTGATTTGTGACCCAAGATATGATCTATCCTGGAGAATGTTCCATGAGCAGTTGAGAAGAATGTGTATTCTGTTGTTTTTGGATGGAATGTCCTATAAATATCAATTAAGTCCATCTTGTTTAATGTATCATTTAAAGCTTGTGTTTCCTTATTTATTTTCATTTTGGATGATCTGTCCATTGGTGAAAGTGGAGTATTAAAGTCCCCTACTATGATTGTGTTACTGTCGATTTCCCCTTTTATGGCTGTTAGTATTTGACTTATGTATTGAGGTGCTCCTATGTTGGGTGCATAAATATTTACGATTGTTATATCTTCTTCTTGGATTGATCCCTTGATCATTATATAGTGTCCTTCTTTGTATCTTGTAATAGTCTTTGTTTTAAAGTCTATTTTGTCTGATATGAGAATTGCTACTCCAGCTTTCTTTTGATTTCCACTTGCATGGAATAACTTTTTCCATCCCCTCACTTTCAGTTTATATGTGTCCCTAGGTCTGAAGTGGGTCTCTTGTAGACAGCATATATACAGGTCTTGTTTTTGTATCCATTCAGCCAGTCTCTGTCTTTGGTTGGAGCATTTAATCCATTTACATTTAAGGTAATTATCGATATGTATGTTCCTATTACCCTTTTCTTAATTGTTTTGGGTTTATTATTGTAGGTCTTTTCGTTCGCTTGTGTTTCCTGCCTAGAGAAGTTCCTTTAACATTTGTTGTAAAGCTGGTTTGGTGGTGCTGAATTCTCTTAGATTTGCTTGTCTGTAGAGCTTTTAATTTCTTCGTCAAATCTGAATGAGATCCTTGCTGGGTAGAGTAATCTTGGTTGTAGGCTTTCCTCTTTCATCACTTTTAATATGTCCTGCCACTCCCTTCTGGCTTGCAGAGTTTCTGCTGAAAGATCAGCTGTTAACCTTATGGGGATTCCCTTATGTTTTACTTGTTGTTTTTCCCTTGCTGCTTTTAATATTTGTTCTTTGTATTTAATTTTTGATAGTTTGATTAATATGTGTCTTGGCGTGTTTCTCCTTGGATTTATCCTGCATGGGACTCTCTGTGCTTCCTGGACTTGATTAACTATTTTCTTTCCCGTATTAGGGAAGTTTTCAACTATAATCTCTTCAAATATTTTCTCAGTCCCTTTCTTTTTCTCTTCTTCTTCTGGGACCCCTATAATTTGAATGTTGGTGCGTTTAATGTTTCCCAGAGGTCTCTTAGACTGTCCTCAATTCTTTTCATTCTTTTTTCTTTATTCTGCTCTGCAGTAGTTATTTCCACTATTTTATCTTCCAGGTCACTTATCTGTTCTTCTGCCTCAGTTATTCTGCTATTGATCCCTTCTAGAGAATTTTTAATTTCATTTATTGTGTTGTTCATCATTGTTTGTTTGCTCTTTAGTTCTTCTAGGTCCTTGTTAAAGGTTTCTTGTATTTTCTCCATTCTATTTCCAAGATTTTGGATCATCTTTACTATCATTATTCTGAATTCTTTTTCACGTAGACTGCCTATTTCCTCTTCATTTGTTAGGTCTGGTGGGCTTTTGCCTTGCTCCTTCTTCTGCTGTGTGTTTCTCTGTCTTCTCATTTTGCTTAACTTACTGTGTTTGGGGTCTCCTTTTCGCAGGCTGCAGGTTCGTAGTTTCCATTGTTTTTGGTGTCTGTCCCCAGAGGCTAAGGATGGTTCAGTGGGTTGTGTAGGCTTCCTGGTGGAGGGGACTAGTGCCTGTGTTCTGGTGGATGAGGCTGGATCTTGTCTTTCTGGTGGGCAGGTCCACATCTGGTGGTGTGTTTTGGGGTGTCTGTGGCTTTATTATGATTTTAGGCAGCCTCTGTGTTAATGGATGGGGGTGTGTTCCTGTCTTGCTAGTTGTTTGGTATAGGGTGTCCTGCACTGTAGCTTGCTGGTCGTTGAGTGGAGCTGGGTCTTGGCGTTGAGATGGAGATCTCTGGGAGATTTTTGCCATTTGATATTACGTGAAGCTGAGAGGTCTCTTGCAGACCAGTGTCCTGAACTTGGCTCTCCCACCTCAGTGGCACAGCCCTGACTCCTGGCTGGAGCACCAAGATCCTGTCCTCCACACGGCTCAGAATAAAAGGGAGGAAAAAAAGAAAGAAAGAAAGAAGAAGATAAAATAAAATAAAGTAAAATAAAATAAAATACAGTTATTAAAATAAAAAATAATTATTAGGAAAAAAAATTTTTAAGTAATAAAAAAAAAAAAAATGGACAGACAGAATCCTAGGACAAATGGTAAAAGCAACGCTATGCAGACAAAATCACACACAGAAGCATACACATACACACTCACAAAAAGAGAAAAAGGGAAAAATATATATATATATATTGTTGCTCCCAAAGTCCACCTCCTCAATTTGGGATGATTCGTTGTCTATTTAGGTATTCCACAGATGCAGGTACATCAAGTTGATTGTGGAGATTTAATCCACTGCTCCTGAGGCTGCTGGGAGAGATTTCCCTTTCTCTTCTTTGTTCGCACAGCTCCGGGGGTTCAGCTTTGGATTTGGCCCCGCCTCTGCGTGTAGGTCACCTGAGGGCGTCTGTTCCTGCTCAGACAGGACGGGGTTAAAGGAGCAGCTGCTTCGGGGGCTCTGGCTCACTCAGGACTGGGGGAGGGAGGGGTACGGATGCGGGGCGAGCCTGCGGTGGCAGAGGCCAGCGTGACGTTGCACCAGCCTGAGGTGCGCCATGTGTTCTCCCGGGGAAGTTGTCCCCGGATCACGGGAGCCTGGCCGTGGCGGGCTGCACAGGCTCCTGGGAGGGGCGGTGTGGATAGTGACTTGTGCTCGCACACAGGCTTCTTGGTGGCGGCAGCAGCAGCCTTAGCGTCTCATGCCCGTCTCTGGTGTCCGCGCTGATAGCCGCGGCTCGCGCCCACCTCTGGAGCTCCTTTAAGTGGCGCTCTGAATCCACTCTCCTCGCGCACCAGGAAACAGAGGCAAGAAAAAGTCTCTTGCCTCTTCGGCAGCTGCAGACTTTTTCCCGGACTCCCTCCCGGCTAGCTGTGGTGCACTAACCCCTTCAGGCTGTGTTCACGCCGCCAACCCCAGTCCTCTCCCTGCGATCCGACCGAAGCCCGAGCCTCAGCTCCCAGCCCCCGCCCACCCCGGCGGGTGAGCAGACAAGCCTCTTGGGCTGGTGAATGCTGCTCGGCACCGATCCTCTGTGCAGGAATCTCTCCGCTTTGCCCTCCGCACCCCTGTGGCTGTGCTCTCCTCCGTGGCTCCGAAGCTCCCCCCCTCCGCCACCCGCACTCTCCACCTGTGAAGGGGCTTCCTAGTGTGTGGAAACCTTTCCTCCTTCACAGCTCCCTCCCACTGGTGCAGGTCCCGTCCCTATTCTTTTGTCTCTGTTATTTCTTTTTTCTTTTGCCCTACCCAGGTACGTGGGGAGTTTCTTGCCTTTTGGGAGGTCTGAGGTCTTCTGCCAGCATTCAGTAGGTGTTCTGTAGGAGTTGTTCCACATGTAGATGTATTTCTGATGTATTTGTGGGGAGGAAGGTGGTCTCCACGTCTTACTCTTCCGCAATCTTGAAGATCCTCCCGATCCTTTTGATTTTTAAAATGATGTGTTGGATCTTTTACTCCTCTGCTTCTCTCTCTATCTCTTTCTCTTTCTCTCCCTAATGGTTGTTCATCTCAGTACAAATATAAACCAAAGTCCTTAAAGGGTCTGCAGGGCCCTGCACAGCCCATAGCCCCCTTTCCATTACTTCCCTGACTTCATCCGCTCCTCCTACTTGACTTAACTCCAGCCCTTAGGCTTCTTCAAGATTCTGCATACTGGCCAGGCCCGCTCCCACCTTAGGGCCTTTGGATCAGAGCTTCCTCCTGCCTGTGACATCTCCCTTCTCCCCGCATGCTGCATCATTCACCCTTGGCTCCTTCAAATCTCTGATCACCCTCTTTCAAACTGTACTCTTCCCCTCCCAGGGCCATTGATCCACCTTAACCTGCACTATGTTTTCACATGGCACATATACCTATTAACATACTATATAATTGATAATATATATTGTTTCCCACCAGTAGAAAAAAAACCCCACAGGTGCAGCGATTTTTATCTCTTAGTACATTGATGTGGCCCTAATGCCTGGAAGCGTGTCTGGCATGAAATACCTTATTCTCTAAAACACTGAATGAATAAATGTGTTGCCACCCTGCTGAATACCCTTCAATACTTCCCCATGGCCGGAGGTCAGACTCCTCGGCCAGCATATAAAAGCTCTGACCATCTGGCCTCTTCCAGTTCCTTCAACCCTGCTCTCTGACCAACGCCTCCCCACGCTGCAGTCCCAATGAACTATTTGAACTATATACAGTTTCCTGGCCATAAGCTGAACATCTTCTGCTGACCCGAATGCCTGTCCTCTCTTGTCTACCTGGAAAATACTTCTCACTTTTCAGGATGTCACCTTGACTGTGAAGCTCTTCTTGACCTTCCAGTTCCTGGTAGAATATATTCGCCTCTCTTTTGCGACCCTAGTGTAACCTGAAGAGAGTTCTAACTCGGAAAGAAAGTCACCACAATGGCCTCCTTTGTTTCCACACCTGTCCTCCTTGACAGCATCATAGGCCACATGAGGGCAGAGACCTTATTCAGACACCCAGCATCTTACACAGTGCAAACCGGGTCATAGGGGTCACAGACAATCAATATATATTGTAGTATATTCGTAGGAATGAGTGAAAGATGTCAAGTGCATTCTGCTAGTTCCGAGTCTGTCTAACAGCAGTGGCTAGGTTAGGAAGAGAAACTCCTCCAGGTCCAAGATTCTGCCTGTGTCATTCAAAAGATCTCAAGACACGCGCTAAGAGAGAGAGAGGTGAAGCAGAGACTACTGAATGTGGAGAAAGGGCAGAAGTCAGACCAGCGGCACACAGAGGTCTGGGGCTCCGTCTTCACACCTATTGGAGGCATGGCCGTCAAGGGAGAGTCCTATCCAGACCACCTGGATCTCCGGATCTTTGCTGAATTACATTAACACCAAGGGAGACTCTCTCGAGGTGTGGAGGGCAGGGGAAGGACAACCACATATGGGAGGATGACTCAAGGAGCTTCCAATAGTGGAAGCTGGATAAAATGTCGAGGCAGGAATAAGTAGAGAAGCCAGAGAGAAAAAGGGGAAGAAGAAGAAGGAGAAAAGGAAGGAGGGAAGGAAAGGAAAGGAAAGGAACTGCTACTTTTTTCTCTACCAAAATTGCCCTTGCAATGTCCTGCTTGTCATTAGCCCAAATTTCAACCCACATCCTTTCCATGGGGACAGTCCCTGAGTACTAGTCCCATAAAGCTCTTTTCTATCACCGCCCTTTAAACATAGCTTTCAAGTATCTTCCCCTTTTTCCGTTGATCATAAACCCTCTTCTTGATCCAGGCATTTTTCCTTGTTTTGTTATCTGTTCTTGGGGCCAGGGTCACATAACATGCTGACTAAGGTTAATTACCTCATTAATTCCTCCACTTTCCTGATGCGCAGTATTATTTTATCACCTTCTGTTCAAAAATGAGTTGAATTCATTACTAGGATTTTGTGCGTGAAGGTCAGTTAAACTTCAAATTGTAGGCCAAGAGACAAGCAATTTTAAAAAAAGCCCACAGTGCTACTGCTGAAAATTGTCTCCCAAATGTACCAACTGTGCCCTCAGGTTGTGTTGCTGGGAATATCAGGACACATTCTGGGCCTCAGCTCTGTTTCCCCCACTTCAACCTTTCCAGCAAGATACACATCTGTAGCATAAAGAGGCCAGAGAGTCTCCTGCCCTTTCTTCCCAAGGTGCCTCTTTCACACTCACATTCCTTCAATTAATTCACTCAATAACCAGGGGAAAAGCACCCCCTCTGTGTCAGGTACATTGCAAGCCTCTGGGCACATCAGATTAAATAAGACTAATCTCTGCTCTCAGAATGTGCAGTGCAATTAAAGAACAGAAAACCAAATCAAAGGTTGTTGCAAAGTATGATAAATAGAATAATAATAACAATAATAGTAATAATAATTGCTGAACTTTATTGAATTTGTACTATGTGCCAGCCGCACTTTACTTTTCATGTATTAACTCCTGTATTTAACTCATTCATGTATTTAGTCAAACAACCCTATGAAGGCAGATAATTTTATTATTCTCTATTTTGCAGGTGAGAAAAATGAAACACAGAGAGATTAAGTGATTTGTCCAACTGGTTGATAAAGGGCCAAGCCCTGATTTGACCCCAGATACGTACTCTGAAGCATTTAAATCAGACCACGTGACCCAAGACCCCATACCTACCTGTAATCTCTGTTCCTGACTTCTCATCACTGTTCCTGTGGAGACACTCCCATGTGCTAGCATCTGCATACTTGATGTGCTAACCAAGGATATACATATGCCAAGGAAATACAGGGAAAAGGTGATCAGAATAATATTGTAATTGTCTGGGTTCTCCAGAGAAACAGAACCAGTAGTATTTATTATAAGGAATTGGCTCACATGATTACGTAATTTTCAAATTCCAAATTAGGTTAAGATGTTGAACCAGCCTTCTACACCGGCAGCTGGCTCATTCAGTGACACGCTAAGAGAGCAAGCTTCTGTTTTACAGAGATTTTCTGAGTTTGCCCTGGTATTCTTCAATGTTACTTCACTTCCCATCAGTCAATACACAAGTTAAGAAAATGGATAAAAGAAAATCATGTTCTTAGCTATCTTCTAAGCCAGTAATTCTCAAACTTCATTGTGTATATGAACCTCCTGTGAAAAATAAAAAAATTTTTAACGCATATCCCCAGGCCCTAATCTCAGAGCTTCCACTTCAGTAAATCTCAGTTGAGGCCCAGGAATCAAGAATATGACAAACAACCAGGTGATTCTAATACGAGTGTTTGATTTTCAGATCGTATTAGGAGAAAAAAAATCTCAGTTCACTCTCACATTTTCTCCTTTCCTAGGCAGGAACTGCAAATTATGATCTGATTATGGTTTACAGCATAATCATCGCATTACGTTTCCTCCAGACCCAGGAATGGTGTCCCCTGGTAAACGAATTGGCTCTCACTGGAGTCACAACCACTAGGGGGACAATGTAATGAAGCTTCTCCAACCACCTGCTTTGTAGCTTGTCTCTTGATTCTGTTTTTCTCCTGAACTCTTTTTCTCACCTTACTTTATCTCCCTTCTCCCTATTCTTCTTATGAAGCAAACTGGAACTATAAACTATTAAGGAGAGAGTGTAGGGATTTCCTTTCATTATTAACTGCCTTTAATTCCTATTGATACATTTCTGAACCCTGAGCCATTGCCCAGAACTGCCTGTTAGGTTTTTGTTATCAAAGGACATTTGGACTCATGAGGCAATAGCTAACTTGGCCAATTGATTGAGAGGGTTTCACCTCATAGGGAAGCTTAGCCTGAAGTAGACAGAGGAGACGGCCAAATGGGGTCAGAGTTTCATAAAGCAGTGTAAAACCCTCTTAATGAATCTGACTAGGCTTTGGCTAAAAAACAAGTAAAATTCTGATTTTTCCATTAAAGATAATTGGTTCACATTTGCCCCGTAAGCTAAAGAAACTATGACTCTGAATATCTGCAGTTCTCAAAGTGGGCTTCCCATGACTACTGATGAAGAGATGGTTCTCTTTTTGATTATCCTCAGGACCCTATGCTCACCACCATTTGTCTCTTTTTGAAATTTTAAGACCAAGACCCATCAGTTATCAGTTTGTACACATGTTCATCTTATTTCCACTTATTCCTTCAAAATATCTCCTCCTCTTCCTTTCCCTTTCTTTATTCCTACCATTTTTTCCATGCTCATCCCCATCTCAACACAGACATGTGCACACACACGCACACACACACATACACACAGTGGCCCCAACAAAATCCTCTTGGGCCTCAACCCTTTGAGATGAAGCCTTGCAACTCTGCAGCAGGCAGCGGTGCTCAGAGGGCAAGTGTCACCTGACACAGGAGTGTGGGAAGCTGCCAGAGGTAGAAGAAATAGACCCAGTGCTAGACTTGTCAAAATGGCTTCCTGCTGTCAGATAACCAGAAGGTGCTAATAGGAATACAGGGAGATGGAAAGGGAAGAGCTGATACGTATTTGGAGAAACATAAGGGTTGAAACCAGGGGTTCTCTAGAGATGGGAATAGGTTCCAGCTCTGTTGCCCAAGATAACTGTGATGTCTAGGGCAAGAGTAGAAATGGAGGCCTGTATAGCACATGGCTAAATACTGTAAAATATACCCCAAGCTAAAAGCCAATAGGGTATCTTTATCCTCCCTTCTTAATAAATATGCATTCATAACAACAAAATAAAAATGTGTGTGAAGCTATGCTTTGTATCTGACTGAGGATGACTGAATCAAATTGTTATTGCACAAGTCTAGGTGTTCTGTTCATAGTGTTCCAGTCTGGTGGCCTTGTGATGGGAAGTTGAGTAATAAAATAAAGACATATATAATTTATAAGTTATTAATATCTATTCTTTAAGATTATTTTTCCTTGTTGGCCTTCATTGCAGCAAAACCACTAATAATGTTGTTACTATAAAAAGTATCCACATAATTTAATGGAAAACAATATGGAGCTTCCTCAAGAAATTAAAAAGCTCTACCACATGATCCAGCAATTTTACCTTTGGGTATATACCCAAAGGAAATGAAAACAGAATTTTGAAGAAATATATGCCCTCCCATGTTTATTGAAGCATTATTCACAACAGCCCAGATATGGAAACAGCCTAATTGTCCATCAACAGATGAATAGACCTTCTGAAATATATACAATGGAATATTATTCAGCCATGAGAAAGGAGGACATCCCGCCATTTGCGACAAAATGGATGGACGTTGAAAACATTATGCTAAATAAGTCAGAGAAAGTCCAGTACTGCATGATATTTTATATGTGGAATCTGAAAAAGAAAAACTCATAAAAACAGAGAGTAGAATGGTGGTTACCAGGGGATGGAGGTGGGAGAACTGGACACATGTTTAATGAACAGTATAGTGAATATAGACAATGATATTGTACTATAATCATCAAACTTGCTAAGAAACTAGAACTTTTATTACAACCAATAAAAAGAAAGGATAATTATGTAACATGATAGAGGTGCTAATTATCATTACAGTGGCAATCATATTAAAATATATAAATGTACCAAATTAACATATTGTATACCTTATATTTAAAGAATGGTATATGTCAAATATATTTTAATTTAAAAAAAGGTTATCCACACAGTTTGGGTTCTATTGACAGTGATGATCTAAAGGCTTAAACAGTAAAACATAATTGTAAAAAGGCCAGGGATTGGACTTCTACTGACTTGACTTTAGTCCCATGTTTACCCTGAAGCTATCACAGTGGCCCAAGGGATGGAATGTTCTGGTTGGTCAGTTCTGTTTCATTTCAACAATCATAGAACCAATGAGAATGTCTGCGCTCCCTTTACCCTTTGCCCTTCCCCCTTCAATCTCACACACACAAACTACATAGACTCAAGGAAGAATTACCATAGAAGATAATCATAGTTAAAAACATGCAGCATTGCTTTTGCTCTTTTTCTTCCAATTTACACTTAATGGAAGCATCAGAAGGGAAAATTTTTGGAAATGAGGTGTCTTTGAAGTATTCTTTTTAAAATTATATCTGTGGCAACATTCTGAAATGGGACATGTAATCATAGTAAATAGCCAAAGAAAATCTTGCTTTCTATTTATATATAGTTCAAAAAGTACAAAACTAAAAATGTATGACTTTAAGTTATATACATATGTGGTAAAATCTATAAAGAAAAGCAAGAAGATGGAAAAGAACACAAAAATCCAGCCAGTGTGTACTTTTAGGGAGAGCATGGGCAGGGATAGGATCAGAAAAGGCACAGAAGAAGTGCTGTTAATATTCCATTTCTCAAGCTGGGGTCAAGTATATGGGTGTTCATTTTATTATTATTCTTTATTTCTCATACATGTTATAAATATTATCTTATGTGTAGTTAACATTTAGTTTTAATTTTAAAAAAAGAAAATCTAACCTAAGTTTAATTTGAGACTTTTTTAAGTAGCAGTTACAGGGATTGTGGTTTGTCCAGAATAATTATATCATTTGTAGGAGGTATCTGAGAGGCCTTTCTTTACCTTTTGCCTTCTGTGTAGCTGCTAGAACCTGCCCTGATTCCGTGAATAAAGCTGGGATTAAGTTAGACTGTGATGCCATCACCTCCTGCCCAGCAGTCGTATCACCGTCTATGGCAGTATGACTGCTATGAAATACGAAAGGCCCCCACTAAACCAGGCACAGCTCCAGGGTCTGTGGAACTGTGCAGTTTCTTTGAACTTAGGAACAAGAAAGCTCAGAGTGCATTCTCTTCTGCAGGCTTCTTGCCAATGTCCCTAAGTGTAAAACAGTCCACAATCCCAGATGTTTCATCAGAGATGAGACTATGCGCTATGCACTGAATGTTTGTGTCCCCCCCAAATTTATATGTTGAAACCCTAACCTGCACTGTGAGAGTATTTGGAGATGGAACCTTTGGGGGTAATTAAGGTTAGATGAAATAGATCATGAGGGTAACCACTAGTGATGGGTGGTTAGCCATACACAACTATACTCCAATAAAAATTTTTTAATGAGATGGTATTTCTACTCTCACTCCCTCCTAACTCACTCCCAACCTCAAAAAAAATCAGGTAATTTTGACATATTGGTAAAATCAGTAGGCAGACATCTAAATATTATACGAAATAAGGTGCACGGAAATCCCACTTATAGATTAACTTCGGGAGAATGGTTATATTCACAATATAGATTGTCTAATCCATGAACATGGTTTTTCTCCACATTTTATTTCCTAAGGATTTTCTAGAGATGTTTTAAAATAGCTATGTTAAACTGTTATAGTGCCTACTGTTATATTAAAGAGAAATACACTAGTGTAAATGAAATGCTTTGTGGGAAAGATACAAACAAAAATTGGTCTGTGTAAATTGTAAGGGGGAATTGTGCCTGTCTGTGGCTTAGAGAGCATAGAGGTGGTGAAATATAGTCTTCTCTCACCCCCAGAGTGAGAAAATAAAATTTATTTTGGTCTTAAAAGAAACCAAAGACTGATGTCTCTCCTTCCTTGTCTGGCCCTGAACACAAATGACCATGATTTGAACCAGACATGTGTAATATACAAATACAGAAGTCCCTTTCGTCTCCACCACAGAGAGAAGTCTCTGAGTATGCCATAGTCTTAATCATACATGTAATCATATTCCATGCGTCATGTACATTTCAGGTATCATTTATCACTTTGTTCTGTTTAATTCTTGCATGTATTTTTCAAGTCACAGTTATATATTCATGTCAGTTTATGCATTTGTGTCTCCCTCCTCCACTAGCCTATTAGCTCATAAAAAAGGGGACTCAAATCGTTTCATTCATCATACTATACCCAGGACCTGCACCCTGCCCAGAGCATATATTCAATAAATGTGGGTTGAATGAATGAATGAGTTTTTTGATTGATTATCTATGTCTAAGAACCAATTTATTGTCGACCAGATAAAGAATTTTCTTCATTTGCAGACCTTATAAATTGACTTACCTTGTTTCTGCATATCCACATTACTAAATCAGACCCTTTGTTTTTTTAAGGTAGAGATTTTTAATGATGAAACTGTACCAGGAAACACTAGATACCACAGCTTCAGTCAAAATTAATTCATCTCCTCTCATACCATTTTTTCATAAACAAGATCTAACCAGAAAGTAAAACTTTATACACAGAATGGGTATTCAGTAATTCTTGTTAAACAAGTCAATTAAATTATTATTAAAGTTTAGACACAAAGTCAAAATTGTTGCAAGGGAATAACAGCAGAGCATAAAGAGAAAGCACTTTGGACTTCTGGTAACTAACTGTATACCGAGGAAACTGCTATGATTTTAGGAAATGTAGATAAGATAGGATGCATGGGTTGTGTTCCGCCTTGTGAGACATTAATACAAATATAAAATTTTCATCACATTTTCATAACACACACACACACACATATGTGCACACACCTACAAAAGCTCTCCCATTAAAGTTCACATGGTTGTTGCATGTGCATACCAGGGGACAAGATTTTTAGAGATCTTAATTGGTGCAACTTGTATTCAACAGCCTGGGAATGCCAGGTTACAAGGGCCTGGTGAGAGGAACTGCAGAGTTCCCCTGGGAAACCCTAAATTCCCACACCCTCTGAGTTATGGAGGTCACCATAGCAACATCTGTGTACATCACTGCTTCAGTGTGGATGGGCCACAGCTGTTAAGCCCTACTGGGGATCCATCACACCCTGTCTGGCTGCATATTAAGTCACTGTCTTATTCCAAGATTTCTGAGATTCTCTGAGCCCTTGAGCTCATCCCAAGAGAAATAATTAAACTCACACTGACTTGAGTAACATATGGGTTAGCAGTATGCCATTAGCTATTTTATGGTTCTAGGATGACAGTCATTTCAGAAGACAGCTGACTGCACCTGAGAGGTGCGGCCCTTCCGAGTGGTTCAGAGAAAAATGCACTCAGCAGTGATGTCCCAGACTAAGTTATCTCAGCCAAGGAGGTTGGGCAAAGACCCATGGTGCCAGGTCCTTAACCACAGTTTTTGTTAGGGGTGATAAGCCTTTTCTGATTGCTACGACTTCCATTAAGAAATGCAGACTATTCCGCAGGTGCTGGGGTAAATGCATCTGGGATTGTTGAATGTGTTGAACGGGTTGAAAAACCAGCCACCGCTTCCAGTACTATGTTTAGTGTGTACTGCACAATTATGCCACAACTAAGGAGCCTCTGTTCACATTATGTACACATATTAACATTTGAGAGCATGTAGGCCAATGTAGAGATCCAGTCAATCAAGACCCCTCTACACAAACCCACACCGGAAACCATGGTCATGCACACACTTGGGAGAGCTTGTGTTACCGAGTCCGAGCTTGTACTACTCACTGCACAACAGGCCAATAAATTGAGAGATGAGTTGTTGGGGCAAGAAATATTGACTTTACTCAGAAAGCCAGCAGACCGAGAAGATGGTGAACTAGTGTCCCAAAGAACCATCTTGCCCAGGTTTGTATGCTAGTTTCTTTTATAGAACAAAGAAGGGGAGGTGGGGAGGTAAAGTAAAAAGGGATATAAATTGTTGCAAATGTTTCCGGGTTCTAGCCAGACTCCGGAGGGGATGTGTTAATTTCTTCTTTCCTGCGGCATTTCACATGTGGGCCTGGTCAGGATGTTTCCTGTGAGCTAAACAAAGGTATTTTAGTTTGACACTCAGCCATGGGAGGCAGATTTCCCAGAGATGGACCATTATGCATACTTTAAGCTACAGGCAATATCCCTTTAGTATTAACTTGTAACAAAAGCAATAGAATACAAAGGTTAAAGTAAAAGAAGCAGATCCAATATGGAGTCAGATTTGTTCTTCCCTATTACACTTGCATGTACACATTCATCAGCACACATATATGTGCCCAGCTGTGACCTATCATGAGTTCATGTTGGGTATTCCCTGAAGTCACCTCTCTTGCCCCTCTTGCCCAGTACACTCAGACCCCTCATTCCCTACCCAACACCATCCCAACCTGACCTGTAGAGAAGAGGAAGCATGCAAACTGCTGGTGTCTACCAGTGTCCAAGACACATGAGCCATCCAGAGAGTGGGAAAGTGTGCATGAAGCCAGGACTGCAGGATGCTGGGGTTCTAGAGGGCACATATCAACAAGGTCCAAAAAATTAAAGAAATGAACAGAGACCAGATATTCTAGAGTGTAGCATCAGAAAGGAAATTCTAAAAAATGCTGCTCTAAGCATTTAATTACAAAGTATCCTTATGAAGAAAGAATGGGAAGGCTTGGTAAGAAAGCCATGTGACTCTGACAGCATGTCAGTGAGCCTGGATTTAAAGAGAGAAGAAGTGTGATGGGTGCTCAGGATGGGGGAGAATATGAAACAAGAGCAAGAGCTTGTACCAACAGTGTCAGGAATGCAGGCTGAGGCTGGTAGAGATCAGGAAAGGGAACAAGGAAAGGATGATCCACTGAGGAGTATAAAGGTAAGTTACTTGCCTAAGATCTCATAGACACAGGTAGTAAGTGGCAGAGCCAGGATTTGAACCCAGGTCCATGATACACTGCCTCAATACTGCTCTTCACATGCAGGCAGCTGGCAAGTTCTCCTGAAGGTGTGATCTCTGCTCTCGCTCAGACTCTCATCCAGATAATTGCAATTTCTTCCAACCCATCTCTGCTCATCTTACTCTATTGGAATTCACTCCCCAGGATTCTCCTAGATTAAAGCCATCTTCCTAAAATCTGACCATGTCATTCTTCCTCCAAAACACTTCCAGGGCTTTCCTTTCACTCCTGAAATGGCATGGCTGGCTTTCCTTGATTTGACCCCTACAGCCTCTAGAGCCCCATCTCATTACCCCTCTCCACAACAGAAGGGAAACACTAATACTGAACATGTAAAAGTTCTTCAAACTCTTTCATGTTTTCTGGCCTTTGTTCACATTGTTCCTGCTGCCAGGAATATCCTGTCCCCCACCTCCCATGACGATGTCCTTCAGACCTTAACAAAAGCTCCACCTCCCACCCCAGGACCCTTCTCCGACTTCCCAGACTCGGCAAGCCCTGCTCTGAGTGCCCGTGGTACCTTGTACTCTCGCCACACTTATACCCTATGGAACCTTCCTCCGCTAATTATGAGATTGTCCCCACCCCTATATTTTGAGCTTCTTATAGCAGGGGACATGCCTAACACATTTTTTTTCTCCCCAACATCTATACACTGCCTGCTCCAGATATATCTGCTGAACTCTAAATTACATCAAGTATAAATTCTTCAGATGGCCTGTGGGGCTTTCTGTTATTTGGCCGTCAAATCCATGCAAGCCTTCTTGCTCTTCCCAGAACACACAAAGCACATTCATACCACAGGGCTTCTGTTCTCTCTGTTCCCTCTGCCTGGAATACCCTTTCCCCAGAGAGCTGCTGTACTAACTCCCTCCACCCGTTCAAGTTTTTCCTAAGCTATCTCCTTCTCAGTGAGTCCTGCATTGACCTCTCTGTTTAAAACAGCAACTATCCACAGCACCCCCATGTCTTCCTCCATCACCTGCTTTATTATTCTCCATAGTATTATCACAATCTGACATTCTATGCATTCAATCTTTTATTCTATTTATTTTCCACCTTTGCTCAAAATATGTCAATGAAGACAGAGACTTTATTCTGTTCACTGATAAGAACAGTGCTTAGCACAAAGTAGGGGTACAATAAATACTTGTTGCCTGGATGAATGAATACATGAGTGAATGAACAATCCCACTCCCCAAGAATTCAAGTTAGGAAAATCTGTCACATAGCAGAGGGTGGCCCTGACCAAGGCCTGCCTGCAGATGGAGACCCCAGTGAGAGGTATGCAGAACTTGCCAGGAGGGAGGGGTGAGTCTGGCCTGGTGATCCAGCATCAACGTAAGACCCTAAGGCTTTGTGGGAGAAGCTGATTCCAGCACAGTGTGTGGCTGGATCTAGATACCTCTACAAATCAGGCTCTCTAGCTTTCCCGACAAGATACTGTAACATAAGGAACACTGGCCAACTACGTGAGTGTGGACAGAGCCCTATAGAACAAGTATGGGCAAGACCACAGGCTGAACATGCCCTGGGTCAGCAAGAGCTCGGCCACAGGATGGATGCCTGCACAAGGGACCATTCAGGACCTGTATTCAACAGAATAGGCACCATGGGGTTGGAACAAAAACAAGGCTTGGCCTTGGCCTTTTCCCTTTCTGCTTGGCCTATGAGAATAGCACTGGCCTTTTTTAAACTCAGTAAGCCCTCAGGATTCTGGAACAATTTTAAGGGGTGGTAGGCTATGAGGATGGAGAGTCAAAGGATCAAAAGTGAGTTTCCTGACACCTGGGTGCTCTGGTGATTAATTTGGAAAACAAAAAAGAGATTTGACTCATTATTTCTACGAAGCTGGTGGAACAGACAATACTGGCTAAAGTACTGAGGATTTAATGCAATAATGACGAATATTACCTGTCCTTTAGACTCTGATTATTCATTATCAAGCACCTGGAAGCATCCAGCACACTTAAGTGCTCAAAAAATGGGTACTAGTGCCATTACTGGAGAAGTAGTAAGGCACCCAAAAAATTGGTTATATTTGAAAGTCCATGCCGCTGAAAATTAGGTCAGTACAATTTTCTCAGTTACTCCTCAGTGGCAAATTTAAAAGTTGGACATCTTCCATCTAGGCACCGAAACTATGACACTAGCATTATATAGGGGAAAGGTTACATCAGCTTCAAGGAAATTAATATTCGTCACTTAATTGCTTTGCCTTGCAAAATAATATAGGCTTTTATCCCAGGGACTTTTTAACTACATTTCTCCCATTTTGATTTCAATTCCCTCCCCCATAAAAAGGAAGTAATGCCCACCTCACAAGCGTTTTATGAGGATCAAATGAGATCATGTTTGTCAGCAACATATAACTGTAAGGCTTTGTCATTATTGTCATTGTCACCCATTCCCTTCTGAGCACACACTCACTTTGTGCTTTGAAAAGATACACTTTCCACAGTCCATGAAAAATGTGCTTGGGAGCCTGTAAGGGGATAGCTTAAGCCAGACATATATGCTCCCCTTCTGACTCCTTGGACCCTCTGCCATGTGCAAAATGGAAATGATTTATGTGAATGTTCCATTCATAAGACTCTGGAAATATTTAATATGAAAGACGCTGTGTGATGGCATTAGGACATTTTACTTATTCTACTTATTCTTGGAATTCCTGGGAGGCATTACTAAATCTAAGTTGATTGTACAAGGCAAATGACCACACTGACAATGTAACCACCAATATTTCCACAGTATGCTACTCAGATGTATAGTAACAACATTTGCTATGTATGTAATTCAATAGGATGAATATGAAGTCTTTGATGGATAATCAAATAATCTTGGGCTCTCTGAGGCTGGAATTTTTGTGATAGATTCGTATGGGGTTTTTTGTTAGTGTGTTTGCTTTTTGTTTTTTATGAATTCTTCAAGGGTTTCCTTCCTGCTCTTGCCTTCCAGGTAGAGTTGCCAGATTTGACAAACAAAAATATAGGACACACATGGTTAAATTTGAACTTCAGATAAATAGTAAATAATTTTTAAGCTTTTTTGAAGTGTTGATCACTGATTTTTGTTTTAATCCATAGCAAATAATTCTCTAAAGTCGTTTTGGTGAAAGAGGAATGACATATTTTAAAGCAGCAAGAAAACTACATTTTCTACTTAGATTTTTTTCTTAATATAGCCTGCAGCTAGAAGAAACTGAATGTTTTTAAACATAGGAGTCAGGTAATCAGAATTTCACTTTAGGACAAGAGTTCTAGCACGTAGTATGTACAACAGACGTGGGTCAGCAAAACCATTCAAGATCTCGTTGTTCAGGGAAGGAGAGAGGACTGAAACTCAGAGACGGAAATACAAATAGAAAAGGAGGAAACTGCGTGGGAGACACTGGGGTGACACATCTACACAGCGAGGTATTAATTAAATGAGGAGGAAAAGAGAAAATTAAATGCCAAACATAATTCTAGAGTTCTAAGTATAGAAGAATAGGTCTCACTCAAGGAAAATAGGGAAATCAAGAGAAAAGGCTGATTTTGAGGACAAAGATTGTAAAATATCTTTAGGACTTGTAGAATTGTAAATTTTCTATTAATTAGAACATTAGAGCTAAGGCATATCTAGAGCTAAGGCATCTAAGTCTATATGGGAATATAGAATGCACTAAAGTAACCTTCCAATAAAATCAGAAAACAAGTGCATGCTCACATGCACACACACACACACACACACACAGCCTCAAACATAACAAAAAAATTATATAATCTTCCTGGCGTGACAAGTTCTGATTGTAATTTTACCCATTCAATTACTCTTTCTTCTAAGAAAAGAAAAGCAGTCATTAGTATTATGTAATTTGCTTAATCTAACCACTAATTATCAAGTACTGACAGGTCAGTACTGGTTCACCTACTGGTGATACAGAGATGGAGCTCGACGAGGCTCCTGACACCACGGAAAAGGGCAGGTACACAGGTAGATCGGTAGATAATACGGTAGATCGGTTCAGGGGGAGGTGAGCGTTAAGAATGAAAATAGAGCAGGATAAGTATTAGAGAGTGACTGGGTTTCTGGGTTTCTATCTCAGGGGAGATCAAAGAAGGTCCCTCTGATGAGGTAACATTTGAACAAAGACCTGGATAAAGTTAAGAAATGAAATCTGGTGGAAAAGTAGCCCAGACAGAAGTTGCAGCAGCAGCAAAGTCCCTGAGGCCAACAGGTAGAGAGTTTTATGTGTTACACGTCTCCTTCCCTGCCCAGCCATGCCACGGCCTTGCGCAGTTTCTCCCCTCACCGACCTCAGGCTCTGGTGCGTGTAGTGCTTTGGGCCCAATGGTATGGGAGTGGATGTCATAAAATCACATCCGTCCAAAAGTTTTGAGTGTCCTTGTGTGGTTTTGCTTGGTCTCCAGTGTCCCTGCCATCTGTCATCTGAAGCACATGCCGTGGTGGCCACCGCTTCCAGGATGAAAGACCAGTGGGGCACACCTGACCCTGACCCCAGCCTGAAGCAAAGCTGTCCCAACACTACACACAGCCATGAGCAAGAGAAAAGCTTTCATTTTAAGCCACTAAGATCTGGGGAGGTGAGGGATTACACAGCATAATTGCAGCAGAGATGTGACTGATGCCATGCAACAGAAAGGAACTTGAATGTTGGTGGAATAAGTAAAAGCAAGAACGGCTAGAGCAGAATAGGTGGCAGGGAGAATACCTGGACACACGGTGAGAAAAATGTTGAATTATAGAAGCCCCTTGGGGCCCTCCCTGTCCCCCCAGGACCTCTTGTTGGTACTAACATTCCCTGTTTTCAAAAAAAAAAATGTTTTTAACTTTGAGAAGGGGCCACTCAAAGGGATTCAAGTTTGAAATGTCTTCTAAGTGTGATAGACAGGATTTTAAGGTTTATGTTTTTAAAACATCCTTCTGGAAGCTGTGTGAAGAATAGAATTAAAGGTGACAAGGGTGGAGAGGGTGACCAGAAAGAGATGTTTCGAGTAGTCTAGGCAAGGGACAGTGGTGGTTAGACCCTGAGTGCAGCAGTGCAGAGGGGAGATGGGATTCTACTTGCCATGTCTTTGAAGGGTGAGCTGGCCGGACTTGCCCTGTTTTGGAGGTGGAGTTGCCGGTCCAGAGACATGGAGGGGGATTCCCTAGAGTTTGGGCCTGAGTAACTCCCTAGAATATACCCAGCACCTGCCCTGTGCTCTATGGGAGGCAAGAAGCATAAGACATACTTTCCATCTACTGAAACCTTACAAAACAACACATCGATTTTGAATTAAAATAGTCTTTGCTTAAGAACAAAAGAAAATTCGAATCATAATAAATATTGAAGATTTCAAGGAACACGTTGCATAAGAAATAGCACTGCTTATATATACAGTACCTACACGGATTGTATGCCTGTATTCATACCCCGCACACACACAGGAACTTAACCATGATTTATAATTAGCTGAAGGGGTACAGACACTCTGAGTCCTGTGTGAATTGCCAGTGACATTCTAATTTGAATTAGGACGTGTAGTAGCAGGAGCTAACAGGAAAGGACAGGTGGGAAAGAGTTTACAGGGAATTTGCTGATGTATTCAGGCGAGCAGGAAGTTAAGCACGGCTTTAAGGTTTTAAGTAAGGCTGCCGGGGAAAAGATGCACTCTAAGGAAAAGAGAGAGAGAGAAGCCAGTTGGTGGAGGGAGGTAAAGCTGGGCTTTATAAGTGTCATGTTCAAGGTGACAGCAGTGAGCTGGAAATGAGCAGCAGTGCCTGAGAGAAAAGACTGGAATAATAATAGTAATCACCCGCTAACACTTTCTGAGCACTTACTTGTTGCTTGGCACTGTCTAAGCACTTTACATGTAGTATCTTATTTGACCCACATAAAACCCTTAAAAGCCAGATTCCAGTGAGGAAACTGGCTGGGAGAGTCACTCAGCTTCCCAGGCAGCAGAGTCAGGCTGTGGAGCCAGCCAATCTGGTTCCACAGCAGAGCCTGTGCTGTGGAGGCCAGAGGGAGGGGACAGGTGTAGAGAGCTTTATGAATTAAATATATCCCCGGCATCTCCTTGAGTCACACTCAGACTGGTTTTCAGTAGCACTGCTGCAGGATATCTGCTTCAGGTTTGTCTTTCCTCCCCATTCAGGCTTTTAAACTCCTGGAGAAACCCCATGGTCTTGTTCCTTCCCTTCACTGATTAGTGCAGTGTTGGATATCTTCATTCTTTCATTCATGCAACAAATTTTCATTGGGCATCAGTGATGGACCAGGCACTGTGTTAGGAGAGGGGGCAGATCCAAAGGACCACCAGGATCTTTACCCTTGAAGAGACACCCCCTAGTAGAAAAGAGAGAGATGAGAGCTTGTCATTATAGTGCAATGTGATGACAACTGTAATCCAGGTGAAGTGCTGTAGCCTCCATTAGGTACTCAGAAAAGCAAGAGATGCTTTTGTTCTCTTTGACCAGATACTAGAAGAGTCATTAATTTCTGAGGACTGTCATCATGAATTACCACAGATGGGTGGCTTAAAACCACACGAAGGGGCTTCCCTGGTGGCACAGTGGTTGAGAATCTGCCTGCCAATGCAGGGGACACGGGTTCGAGCCCTGGTCTGGGAAGATCTCACATGCCGCAGAGCAACTAAGCCCGTGAGCCACAACTACTGAGCCTGCGCGTCTGGAGCCTGTGCCCTGCAACAAGAGAGGCCGTGATAGTGAGAGGCCCGCGCACCGCGATGAAGAGTGGCCCCCACTTGCCACAACTAGAGAAAGCCCTCGCACAGAAACGAAGACCCAACACAGTCAAAAATAAATAAATTTAAAAAAAAAACAAAAAAACCCCCAAAACCACACGAATTCATTCTCTTACATTCAGGAGGCCAGAAGTCTGAAATCAAGGTGTCAGCAGGGCCTCCAAAGGCTCTAAGCAGATCCTTCCTTGCTTCTTCCAGCTTCTGGTAGCTTCTGAATTCCCTTGGCTTGTGGTAGCATCAATCCAATCTCTGCCTCCATCTTCACATGGCCTTCTCTGTGTGTCCTCCAAGGAGAGGACGTTTTATAAGGACATCAGTCACTGGATTTAGGGTCCACTCAAAATCCTGGATGGTTTCTTCTCCAGGCTCTTAACTAATTACATTTGTAAAGACCCTATTTCCAAACAAGTTCACATCCCAGAAAAGACAGTCTCTTCGATAAGTGGTGCTGGGAAAACTGGAAAGCTACATGTAAAAGAATGAAATTAGAACACTCTCTAACACCATACACAAAAATAAACTCAAAATGAATTAGAGACCTGAATGGAAGACCAGACACTATAAAACTCTTAGAGGAAAACATAGGAAGAACACTATTTGACATAAATCACAGCAAGATATTTTTTGATCCACCTCTTAGAGTAATGGAAATAAAAACAAAAATAAACAAATGGGACCTAACGAAACTTCAAAGCTTTTGCAAAGCAAACTACAAACATGACGAAACGACAACCCTCAGAATGGGAGGAAATATTTGCAAACGAATCAATGGACAAAGGATTAATCTCCAAAATATAAAAACAGCTCATGCAGCTCAATATTAAAAAAAACAAACAACCCAATCCAAAAATGGGCAGAAGACCTAAATAGACATTTCTCCATAGAAGACATACAGATGGCCAAGAAGCACATGAAAAGCTGCTCAACATCACTAATTATTAGAGAAATGCAAATCAAAACTACAATGAGGTATCACCTCACACCAGTTAGAATGGGCATCATCAGAAAATCTACAAACAACAAATGCTGGAGAGGGTGTGGAGAAAAGGGAACCCTCTTGCACTGTCAGTGGGAATGTAAACTGATACAGCCATTATGGAGAACAGTATGGAGGTTCATTAAAAAACTAAAAATAGAACTACCATATGACCCAGCAATCCCACTACTGGGCATATTCCCAGAGAAAACCATAATTCAAAAAGACACATGCGGGCTTCCCTGGTGGCGCAGTGGTTGAGAATCTGCCTGCCAATGCAGGGGACACGGGTTCGAGCCCTGGTCTGGGAAGATCCCACATGCCACGGAGCAACTGGGCCCGTGAGCCACAACTACTGAGCCTGCGCATCTGGAGCCTGTGCTCCGCGACAAGAGAGGCCGCGATGGTGAGAGGCCCGCGCACCGCGATGAAGAGTGGTCCCCACTTGCCGCAACTAGAGAAAGCCCTCGCACAGAAATGAAGACTCAACACAGTCATAAATAAATAAATAAAAGAACATGAATTTCTTTAAAAAAAAAAAAAAAAAGACACATGCACCCCAATGTTCATTGCAGCACTATTTACAATAGCCAGGTCATGGAAGCAACCTAAATGCCCATCAACAGACGAATGGATAAAGAAGGTGTGGTACATATATACAATGGAATATTACTCAGCCATAAAAAGGAACAAAATTGGGTCATTTGGTGAGTCGTGGATGGATCTAGAGACTGTCATACAGAGTGAAGTAAGTCAGAAAGAGCAAAACAAATATCGTATATTAACGCATATATGTGGAACCTAGAAAAATGGTACAGATGAACCGGTTTGTAGGGCAGACATAGAGACATAGATGTAGAGAACAAACGTATGGACACCAAGGGGGGAAAGCGGCAGGGGTGGTGGTGGTGGTGTGATGAACTGGGAGATTGGGAATGACATGTGTACACTGATGTGTATAAAATGGATAACTAACAAGAACCTGCTGTATAAAAAAATAAATAAAATTTAAAAAAAAAGGTCACATCCCGAAGTTCCAAGGTTTATATTCAGAGAAAAATGAATAGTCTTTCCAGCTAATAAAACTCTAGCTACAGCCCCATTTGAGCTAACCTGGGCAAAAGGGGAAAATCAGGGCTCACACAAGCAGAAAAGGCAGGAGTATGAAGCAGGGGTCCCAAACTGCAAGCTTGTTTCTCCCTCTTTGTTACAGATTTTTTCTGGTACCTCTATGCCAGCTTCATTCTTTACACCTCTTTGTAAGGCTGGAGACCTATGGACCGCTGACAGCACCCACTCTCATATCCTTATATCTTCATGGTCAGAAAAGAAAGAGAGGCATGTTGCCCAGCTCCAGAACTGAAAATCCCAGGGCACAACCAGTTATGTTGGTTTTTCCCAGAAACAGAGATCTGTGCTGTATGAATTATGAAAAAAAGAAAAAATATGTTCTCCTCGGATGGCCAAAAAGGAACGTAAAAGGCTGAGGCCATCACCAATCTAAATCTAATTGTAAAAATGACTGCCATTCTTCTGATAAAATAGCAATTGAATGTTTTTTAAAGCACTAATTAAAAGCAAAAGGAACGATTAATTTCACTCATGGGAAAATATAAGAGTGCTATCCACCTTGAAGAGAAGGGTGGAGTAGAACCTTTCTTTGGTAACTAAAGATTATCACAAGGATCCCTATTTTAACTTTCTGTGAATAATACAGGAGTTGGCAAAGTTTTACTGTAACGGGCCAGATAGCAGATATTTTAGGCTTTCAACCAAGAGGCAAAATTGAGTAGATTATGTAGGTACTTGTATAATCCTCTAAAATATAATTGTTGGAGATCATAAAAAAAACTTTCTCAGCTCACATATCGTACAAAAACAGGTGGCAATCCGAATTTGTTCTTCAGCCTGCAGCTTGCTAACCCCTTGTGTAGGCTTTCAGGCAGAAAACCTTCAACGTCTACCATTTCAGTTTAATATTGGTTTTCTTTAAACTCATAATCAAATACCCATAGAGGGGGTTAGGATGATAGCACTCAGCTAGTTTGATTTTCCCATTTACCCATAAGGAAATGCCCAGAACTACAAAACAACCTGCTCACGCCTTCAACTCCAGTCTGTAGTAGAACCCGAATGAGAACCCAGCTCTTTAACCTCCTAATCTGGGACCTTTTCCTCTAAACCAAGGTGTCTCTTACAGATTCATTCTTCTCAAATAGCCAACAACAAAGGACTCAAATTTAAATACTCAAGCATCTCTTCCTAAGCTAGGCCTAATCACGTATTTGGTCCCAATTCGAAGATTCATGGGAATGACATGGCCAACTTGAGCAAAGAAGCGTGACAGCTATGGGGAGAGGGTTGTCCCATTTGAGAAGGGCACTTTGTCAAGTCCCCAAGGGATCAGGTGCTACAGCCCAGGCCACCAACCTCCCAACACCTCCATAAATGGCAACAGCAAAAACCATGAATGATGACGATTATTAACATTGTTGAGTATTTACTCTAAACCAAATATTTTTGTTAGATTTTAGAAGCATTCCTTCATTGTTTTAAGATTCCAAAAAGGGAGATAAAATCACCTTTGGAGGTGATTTTATCAGGAGACAGACACAGTCTGAACATGGTAATAATGCACATTACATGACCCAATTCGTTTGTCATTATTGAGGCTGGTTTTTAAAGCTCATGATTTATGGCTCTTCCGTGCCACTATAAATTAAAACAGGGTGGGTGTCCAATATAGCTCACAGGAATGACATTCCACCCATGAAGCACAAATTCTCCAAGGCGGAAAGCAGCCAGAGTTACATGTTACAACCTTATGTATGATAACTCCGCGTGTTCCTTGGCAGGCCACACACTTAGTTCTCAACACAGACACCTGCCCCCCCACCCCCTCCAGTGGGTAATTCACTCTCTTCTGCTGTGAATTTTCACAGCATTGCATCAGGAACCCACACCTGGTACCAGAGAGGCTAATAGTGAGACCACCATGGAAAAGGAAAGCACAGCTAAACAAATTTTGAAAATTGGAGTCTGTTTACTGCCAGAAAGCAGGAGAACAGAAAAAGTTATTTTTAAACAATGAATGCAGAAAAGGACAGTTTAAAGTATCTAAAGAAACAAACAAAAGTATTCTAGTGATAATAAAGTAAGCATACAAGGTCCTAAAACTGCCTCTCCAGCCTTACCCTTCAGTCAATCCAAACTATTTTCTATTCTCCTTAGGCCCCTTGCCTCCCCAGATTTTGTTTCTTTCTCCAAGCTCGTCTCAGCACCTAGAACTCCCTTGCCCTATCTAATCTCTTAATCAGTGGTTCTCAGGTTTTTCTATACAGATACCACTAAGGGCTTCAACCCCCTCCTCGTGGATGACGATGGCCCCCAATAACTGTGTGAAGCAATGGAGGCATGTCTCCAAATCACCTTTTGCCATTTGAAAACATTCCTCAGATGAAAGGAAGGGGCATGCAAGCTCCCAACTGAGAATCATTAGTCTATGTCATTGGTTCTCAGCTTTGGCTGCCCAGTAGTAAAACTGAGAAAGTTAAAAAATATCTGATGCTCAGGCCCAAACCCAGATCAATTGAATCGGAATCTCTGGATGTAGCACCAGAGTACTGCTAGGTTTTAAAAGCTCCACAGGTGATTCTATCAGTTTTGAGAACCACTGGCCTAAATTCTAAATTCTACCATAGCCCCCAAGACCTCAGCTTTCTTAAATCCTCAAGTGGAACATCAATAAATACTGCTCTACAATATCTTCCCTGAAGCCCTGGGGTCAGATGTGTTTCACAATTCGCAACTGTTTTTGGATACCCTGTGTGTGTGTGTGTGCATGTGTGCGTGTGCAGCAGTGTATTAAAATATGCAATGCCCTCAGGTGAGTCAGGGCAGCACCCCATAATCAAACACATTAACATTCTGCAGTGAAACAAATAAACATCCATAAAGAGACTATAAATACACAATCTTCACTGAGGTCAGATTTTGTTCCCAAACAAGTTAAGAAACATTTTTCCATTTGCAGAGCTTTGACATTTTGGAATCACAGGTAATAAATTGTAGACCTGGGTTAATCAAGTAGCTCCCTTTCCCAAAGTGCATACATTAATCACAAAGATGAGCAGGACTCCGATCCCTCCCTTGACAAGCTTGCCGTCTAACTGGGGGAATAGGGTAAGAGGCACAAAAACTACCAATTCTAGTCAGGCCAGCTTTTCTCAAAGCATGCTTAGCACAGTGGCTCTCAATCCTGCCTGCACACAGAAGTCACCCAGGAATTAGTGATTAATGTCATGGCCATACTTCAGAAAAAATTAAATCGAAATTGGGGGCATATACCTATTTTAAGTGTGAATAGTAAGTTTAAAAATAATCAAGAAGAAAAAAATACATTAGAAGAAAGTAGCTTGGTTTTCTGTTGCTGAATGTAAGTAAAAGTGATTTTGAAACGTGCTCTTTGGGGTTTGGACAGTTGGGAAAAGACCCAGGGTGCAGGAGGAGGCCGTGGAGAGATGCAGAGCAGTGATGAGTCTTGGAGTCTTGATTCAAAAGGAGTAATTTGTCTTTGCTAAGAAAAGGAAAAAAAAGACTTGATGTTCTCTTCTTTCAAGCAGAGCTTCTCAGGCTGGAGAAGACGACAGGCAGATGGAGAGTTTGGAAGACACTTCTCAGCTTATTCTCACCCTCTGTCTCCAGCCCCCATCCCAAGAAGTTGTGAAAACAACTTCTCCAAATCTTCTGCTCTCAGGTGATTCATTATACATTAGTCTGTGACATATCATCAATTTTCTGAGCTGTAATTTAAGTATTTTGTTATAAATTAGGTTTTTACATGTTTGTGCCTATCTTCCTAACCAGATTATAAGCTAGAAAACAGAGGTCATTTCTTATAATTTCTTACATTTTCTCACAATAGCTATTACTATGCCTTACATAATTTAGATTTTCAATCATTTGATTTTATTTTGCACCCAAACCTTGGACCCCCCCCCTGAGGCTGACAGAACTGGAAACAATATAAATCAAAGTGAGAAATATATGAATGATGTTTTTTCCTGGTCTAAAATTACGAATGTTCACCCTTGACCTAAAAAAGTCCTATAAATCACTAAGAAAAGAGAGAATAACAGGTAGATGGATGAGTTTTTTAATCCTTACTCTGAATCTACATGACCTGTGTTATTCAGTGGTTGCAAAAGTAACTGCCTTACTCAAGCAAGAGAGGGGAAACTTTAAGTTATTAACAGAAAGCCTTAAGTAGACTAACTGCTAACAAAAAGGGGAATGATCACTGTCAGCTCAGCAAACAAATCTGAGAAACAGAAGTCTAGCTTGATATCAATAAAATGACACTTCAAGAGAGATGGCATAAGCAGTCTGAGCCTCCAATTCTTTTTCCTAAATCACATGGAAGCACCTGGCACAGTGAGACACATGTTGGGTGTGATCTGTGATGTCTAGGTACATGCACAGAAAAAATCTAGGTCATGACACAGCCTTAGCAACAGTGGGTATCTCTGGAGGAAAGCCTAGGATGGGTGTCAAGGAATTGGTCAGGGCTCAATCACAGAAGCAGACCACTAGAAAAAAAAGAAAAAAAGAAAGAAAAAACATACATAAAACTATATATGAATATTCTTCATATATAATATTATGTATGTATATTCTCCATATATATATATAATTATGTGCATATATTCTCCATATATGTAATTATATACACCTGCACACATGGATTGGTCACGAATGTTTAACTTGGCTGTCAGAATGGAAGATGGACGTAGGATGGGGAAAAGCAAGAACAAGCTGGAATCCACAAGTACAAGCTGGACAGACTGAAACCCTTTACCGCTGACCTTTGTGCAAAGGTGTCCTACAGAGCTCGGAGCCTTTTGTCACTCATTTAAACACACACACCTATATGTGTTTGTATACCTAGCCCAAAAGTCTGAAGAGCCGTTGGAGGGTTGGAGGATGGGGGAGCGGTTACAGACCCGGTGCTACTCCCACCAAGGATGTGCGTCCGCAGATCAGCAACGCTGTGTATGAGCTGAAAACAACCGGGGCTTTCTTCTGCCCTCCGCGCCTCACACAGGAATCTCTGCTGGGGCTGCCCTCAACGCAGCATGAAGGAAAGCAAATTGTGGAAAATGCATTTCAGCCTAGTCAAGCTGACAGGTTAGAAAGCCATCAAAGGTCTTCAATGTACTTGGTTTAAAAAAAAAAAATTTTTTTTTTGGCAAAGGGCGGGGAGAGAGGGAAGGAGAAGGTACTTTATTTAAAATAATTATTTTTATTTTTAAAAGAAATCAAATCTAAGCCATTAAACTATGTCATATGAACGAGAAATCGTTTTTTTCTTCCTGATATATTGAGCTATAAATTATATACAGCACTATATAAGTTTAAGGTGTTCAGCATAATGATTTGACTTACATTCATCATGAAACGATTACCACAAGTTCAGGGAACATCTACCATCTTATACAGATACAAAATAAAGGGAAAAAATTGTTTTCTTTTGATGAAAACACTTAGGATTTACTCTCTTAACTACTCTCATGTATAACATAGAGCAGTGTTAGTTATATTTATCATGTTGTGGCTTACAGCCCTAGTACTTATTTATTCTATAACTGGAAGTTGGTACCTTTTGACCACAATTTAAGGCTGTCATGGCACTGATAATATTCAAGCCAACGATTTAGGTAAGCAATCAAAAAAGCAGAAAAGATATAAAGGTTGGATATTTGAAAATATCTGAAGGATCAAGTAATTTCCTCAGCTGAGGGACTGGTATAATAAGGACACATCCTTTATAGTTTTTCCACACTGTTACATACTCAGAGATGGGGTTCTGTGATCTTCCACAGATGCAGAAGTTCTAAAGTTTAACGTCTGATATAACATATCTTTTCCCTTATTTACCACAAAGACTTTTGTCTCCAGCAAACTGCTCATCACATTTTTACATGATTCCTTTCCAATTACTTCTGCCCTTTTAAGTCATGAACCGCCTGAAATAAATGCGAGTGAAAAATGGTACTCATCAAAAAGAATAGACCCTATGTCTCCACCAACCATTTTTTACAAAGAATCAGCCTTTTGTAGAACGTGAAATAAAATATTGGCACTTCTGGAAAGCCTCCCTAAGTTCTGACCTTGATAATATGTGTTGTTGTTACTGTTATTTTTCTGCAGCCCAAATAAGTATGAAGACTGCATCAAGGTGGGGCAGTCAGAAATAACAGGTCCAATTTCTCCAAAGAAAACATACAGATGGCCAAGAAGCACATGAAAAGCTGCTCAACATCACTAATTATTAGAGAAATGCAAATCAAAACTAAAATGAGGTATCACCTCACACCAGTTAGAATGGGCATCATCAGAAAATCTACAAACAACAAATGCTGGAGAGGGTGTGGAGAAAAGGGAACCCTTTTGCACTGTTGGTGGGAATGTAAATTGATAGAGTCACTATGGAGAACAGTACGGAGGTTCCTTAAAAAACTAAAAATAGAACTACCATATGACCCAGCAATCCCACTACTGGGCATATACCCAGAGAAAACCATAATTCAAAAAGACACATGCACCCCAATGTTCATTGCAACACTATTTACAATAGCCAGGTCATGGAAGCAACCTAAATGCCCATCGACAGACGAATGGATAAAGAAGGTGTGGTACATATATACAATGGAATATTACTCAGCCATAAAAAGGAATGAAATTGGGTCATTTGTAGAGACATGAATGGATCTAGAGACTGTCATACAGAGTGAAGTAAGTCAGAAAGAGAAAAACAAATATCGTATATTAACGCATATATGTGGAACCTAGAAAAATGGTACAGATGAACCAGTTTGCAGGGCAGAGATAGAGACACAGATGTAGAGAACAGACGTATGGACACCAAGGGGGGAAGCAAAGGGGGGTGGGGGTGGTGGTGGGATGAATTGGGAGATTGGGATTGGCATATATACACTAACATGTAAAAAATGGATAACTAATAAGAACCTGTTATATAAAAAAATTTAAAAATAAAATTAAGCCTTCTGAAAAAAAAAAAAAGAAATAACAGGTCCAATTATGAGAGGTAATTGCATGCTTAGCAGTCATAAGTATCTGATACATTTGTATGGCACTGGCATGTTGGCATGAAGAACTTTGAAAATCAGGTTTTCCAAGCCATGGATCAACATAAGTGTTGGCTTTTAGCCAAAGTCTCAAATGTTGGTCTAATCCTTTACGTTTAAGCCAGTCCACCCAATGGCCAATAGCCAATGAAATCAGGCTGCAAGCCCTTCGTTTACAGAGCCTGAACCTTGTAACAAGCAGCAAAGTGCTAAGCACTTCATATACACTGTTTAATTTTACCTTCACAGCAAACTAATGAGGTAGTTAGTATCTCTATCCTACTAATGAAGAGAAGGCTTGAATAACTTGTCCAAGACCTGCCTGATTCCAAAGCACAAGGATAACTACATATTATAGCATTCTACCCTCATCTAGCTCTGTTCATGACTACAACTCAGGACCTTTCTTGACTTAATAATTCAACAGCCCATATTTACAGAGCACCAACCTGTAGCAGATGTGGGTCTAAATGATTTATGGCATTGTAATCATTTAATCCTCACAGTCGCCCCATGAGAAGACTACCATTATCAGCATTATATACAAAAGGAAGTTCCTTTAGTGAGAAAAAGAGAAAGGATATGAACCCTATTGTGCAAATAGGAGGAAGAATTTGAATTCTGGGGTTGGTTCAAATTCCAATATTGCCACCTTCTGTATCTTTATTTCAGGTTAAAATAAGACACCTCAAGCCCACGTACTTACCCGATGAGCTTCAAGCTTCTTTATTTCTAACCATGCTCTCATGACATTGAATTGCTTCACGCTTTTGGTTTTCTCCAATTTGGGGGTCTGATCTTACCTTTGACCTTATCAAATTTTCCTGGTTTTCCTTGCTTGACCCATCACACACTTTAAGAACTTTGACAGGCATCCTCAAGTTGTAGACATTCCTGATGATTTGGGACAATATACTCCACTTTAGAACCCAAGGACCCCAAGCCTGGATCTGGTCCCTGCTGCCTCATAAGGGGGATTAGGACATAGGCCAGGCCAAGCCTCTCTCTCTTACTCTCCCCCAAGTGCCCTCATGCTGCCTCCTTGGCATCCTAGGCCCCCACTGGGAAATGTCACCAAGGCTTTTTCCCTCTTATCAGTACTTGCTAGTCAATTTCCTCTGACTCTCAGTCCAAATAGACTCATTTTGGTTTGAAAAGTCACGCTCCCTGAAAAGAGAAAGCTAGCCAGAATACTAATCTGGTTTGCTGAATTCTGAGGTGTTAAAGGGCTAATGTAGTTTCTTAAATGTATTTAACTATAAGGCACTTTAAAACTTTCAATGTATTGACAAAACACCAAAAGGAGTTTGTAAGATATAATGTACACTTAGATTAAAAAGATTGGCAAAAAACAGTCAAAGATTTCATTTTTTCCCTCAGGAAACGAGTAAAATCAGTTCAGGTGCATTTCTTTATACTTTGGAACAGCATAAGGAAACAACAATAAAATATAGTGAGTGATATTGATTCTCTTAACAAAAAAGACAGCAGCACATGTCAGGTTAAAACATCATTACTTTTACATTTTGTCATCTTTTTAAATGAAAATAGTACTTTGCGTTGGTTATTGCTTAATATTAAGAGTGCTGTTGCTACGTCAAAGTGTGTTTCAGACCTAGTCTTAAGTCTGTCCATTTACTTTGTTTCCTTACAACATCCTGTGAAAATCTTGTTTGGCACAGGTGTATGGTTGCTAAGATAAGAACATAAAACTAATGCTTCCCAGTATTCAGGTAGTCTTACATTTGGCCACTGAAAAAGTCTCTATTTCATCTTGAAAAGCACGCTGCTTGTTTTTTAAGAAAGCAGAGGCTACAATGGTTCACTTTCTTTGGAAGAGTTGACTTGTTTATTTAAATAAGTTTGAACGCTCTTTATTTAAAGCTTCTCTCTTCCAGACACAGACACATAGAAATACATTTGTAGAGTACGAGTGTTTAACAAAAAATAAACAAGATAATATCACAAAAGTGTCATTGTAAGTTTACCACGTCAGACAACACAGACAGCAGTAGTACGCTGACAGCCTACGGGTTACCCTGAAGATCATTTGTAATAAGTCGTTAGTGTGTAATCATTGGGCAGGCCAGCCTCTGGGGTTCCTACATGTAGCTTCTTAGGAATTTTGACTACTTTTTTCTTAAGCAGATTATCTCAAAACAATAAGTGCAACTGAGAAAATGTATTTTATTTATCTCTTACATATATATTGTAAAGACATTTTAGGAAAAACACATTTCCAGAAACTTTTCCCCATATAGTAGAGCAATTAATAACATCTCAAAGACTGTCAGAATTCTTAAGTGGTATGAACAGTCTGGGAAATAGGAGATTAAAATATTATCCCTCAGTTGTAATATATATACTTCTGGGACAGTGCCTTAACCCACATGCCTGAAAGTTTCCCGGCCGGAATACCAACAACCAAAGCACATCAGGGACCACTCAGCTTTTTGTGTTAATTCAACCAAAACAGTTTCCATGCCTGGGGCTTGTCTATCAGGAGCCTGAAGTGAAGCCATGATTGGCCAACTGGTAAAAGGGAAGGATTCTGAGGTTGAGTCAGATAGTCCAGAGTTCAAAAACCTGCCACCTCTCACAAGGTATGTTCCCTCTTTACTCCTGATCATCTGTAGGGCGTGCATAATAATAACATCCTTGAATATTTTTGATAAATAATTTGAGTGCCTACCACATACCATACTCTGTTCTCGGTAATAAAGATACAGCTGAGTAAGAGGTAGTCCAGGTCTCTCAGGGAGCTTACAACCTAGTGAAGAGAAGATAGACAACTAACAAGGAAATAAATAAAATTTAAAAGGTAATTGCAGTTCGTGCTCGGTACTATGAGGATAATAAAACCAGTTATAGACTGGAGCTGTGCTATCAGATACAGTAACCACATGTGGCTAGTTCAGTTGAAATTGATTAAAATTAAATAAAACTAAAAATTCAGTTTCTTGATCACAGCAACCACGTTTCAAGTCCTCCAAAGTCCCATGAAGCTAGTGGCTACCATATTGGACAGCTCAGATATAGAATTTCAGCATCATCACAGAAAAGTCTACGGAATAGCATGGTTACCTAGAGTGATAAGGAGAAGTTGGGGCAAGGGACTACTTGAGCTGCTATTAATATATATAAACAACCATGCTAGAGATGTGGAAGGACCTAGAGACTGGCATACAGAGTGAAGTAAGTCAGAAAGAGAAAATCAAATATCGTATAGCAGCACATATATGTGGAATCTAGAAAAATGGTACAGATGAACCAGTTTGCAAGGCAGAAATAGAGACACAGATGTAGAGAACAAACGTATGGACACAAAGGGGGGAAAGCGGGGGTGGGGGATGAATTGGGAGATTGGGATTGACATGTATACACTAATATGTATAAAATAGATAACTAATAAGAACCTGCTGTATAAAAAATAAATAAATAAAATTCAAAATATATATATATATATATAAACAACCATGCAATGAGAAAAACAAACTGTAACAGGGACTCTATAAAGTAGAACTAATATTATGTTAACATATTTTATGAGTTTGTATCTTTTTCTTCTCTCACTTTATTCCTCAATTTCTAAAGCCTAGGAATAGACTCATTGAAATATAGTTTGTTCTTGACTTCTAAATCATGGACTTCTAATATCTGAAATTCTAGGCTAACTATTTAGGCTCAGCACATTGAAGTAAAAGATCATTTTTTTTCAGCATAGTTTCCTTGATTAAAAAAAAGAAGAGAAGATTTTCCCTGAAGTTTTGATGAGTGATAAACTTCAGAAAGTAGCCAAGTGTATTAAGCAGAAAGAAGAGTGGGAACAATTTCTTAAAGGCTGAAATTTAATTTGAAGTTAGAACACTGCAGAAAGGTCTAAATTTGAAAAGCAAATTCTCTGTCCTTGATTTTCTGTAACTCCGGCTCTAAATACTTCATCCACCACATCCCAAAGATCTTTATGACAATAGAACATGACCTTGCATTATATACAAAAGGGTACGTTTAAAGCGAATATTTCTGCATTGAGTCCTATCTCCCAGTGAATGTTAATTTGAGAATGTTTTACTTAGACAAAAGCACCAATACATAAAAACAGCCAGTGAGTATTTATTGAATTCCTTCCTAAAACATGACTGACAGAAGAGGAAGAACTGTTTAATAACTTAAAAAAATGTAATATTCACTTAACCATAGTCCACTATGCACATTCATATTTAAAGTCAGATAAGGTAATATTCAGATGAATAAGTCAGTTTGTCTTTGCACATGTGTTTAAGAAGCACACACACACAGGTTAATATATGCCAGTCAGATTTCATTTCTATTTCTCTGAAAATGACTAAGTAGCAATGCTCGTTATGTTCCAGCCAGGAATTTAGCCGAATTTATGGGGTAAAAGATCCATAAGGGGATATATTTCCAACTAGAGCTGGAGGATTAGTTGAATTCCTGTTTGTCAGTCTAAGAGCAATGGCGTTAATACTTGTATGAGTGAAAATCATGAACAACTCCTGTAAGAGCCATCAAAGTTTTGTTGACCAATTGGTTAAATGAGAAAAGAGGTTAACCATCTCATTAGGAGAACTGAAAAGCGTTGATTGAGCCAGCAGGGAGCTCTGAAAACGATTTTCCTCTTCTTGGAGCTGCCACCTGGTGCCCTGAGAATAGACAAAAGTGGCACGATAACCATGTATGTGGAAATTGTGTCCAAATATATTAAGCAAACACCCGTGAAATGTAAAGCCCCATGAGAGGGACACCTAGGTGGTTTGGGCTCACCACACAGCTGCTCTCAGGACCCAAGGGCAGCTGCTCCTAGCTCCATCATGTGAGATCCCTTTAGCCTTCTCTTTCTGGGCAAATCAGCCAATGAAGCAAGCAAAGCAGTCTATTTATACCTGTTCAGTGTACAAAGAAAAACGTCTTAAAAATGCTTTAAGAAATGGACTGTGTCCAATTATAAAATAGAACCCTGGTTACGGCACATAGTGCACAGAGATTTAAATTGTATCTTCCCCAACCCTAAGCTTAGGGTTAGTGTTAGGGTTAGGGTTAGGGTTAGGGTACGGCTTAGGGTACAGGTTACGGGAGGGGTTCGGGTACGGCGTAGGGTATGGGTTATGGTTAGGGTTATCTTCTTCCACAGCCCCACCACCAACTCTTAGAAGCAAAATATAAGCCTTAGAACAAATTAATGAGTCTATAGGGTCATGCAAGAAATATCATGCTTTTTGTCTCGGCCACAAGACCCGTTAGCAAACTTGGAGTGGCAGCTGTGTGCTCAAGCTTCCTGGATTATTACTTATCCCAAGAACAGTGAAACAATTGTTCATGACCTTTTGCACCAGTATTCTATAGGCACATGTTTACTGGACAAAGTTTCAGGAGAGATATCTTAAAGGACTTGTTACTTTGAAAAAAGTTGGATACTCTACTATGCATGTAACCATACTTATATAATATTTATGATGTTGGGGGTTTTTTGCCTTCTGCTTCCAAAGTATTACATGCCTTTGAAAGGAGGAAATATACAGAAAACCAAAACCAGGATCATGGAGCTTTACTTGTTTTCTAATTGGTTTTGTTCACTTCGTAAGACATCATAAACATTTTCCCATGTCATTAAATGTTCCTCTAAAGTATGAGCGCACCATGGAATGCAACATTCTAATTTTAACAACCTTGTTTTTGAATATTTGAGTTAGTTCCAAATTTGCCATTATAAATTACACTTTGAGGAACATGCTTATACATAAATCTGTCTGCATGCCTTTATTTGAGATATATTCTTTAAAGTGGTTTTCAAAACACTGTAAGTTTTTTTAAAGACTTTGATAAGTGTGGTCAAATTCAGACAGCCCCTCTGATTTATGTACAAGAGCAAGTGAAAATAAATAATCCTATGGAGTATTTCTTGGCAATAGCTGACCACAAAATGGCTACGCCTTTGCTTTGATAGCATTCTTCACTGCAAGGGCAATTGGTTGATCTTTCTTGACCACCAGATGTCAGTCTAAAACAGAGCAAACTAAACTAGCCTAAGGAGGGGAAAGGGGAATTCACTCTTAGGCTTAAATACTTGGTACCATGCTAAAGAGACTGGGCTTTATCAAATAAACAAACAAAAACAATGAATATCATTCATTAGATCAAGCAAAAAGACATTGGCGGACCAGGTGTCTTTCAATGGACCTCAGGTTTAGGACCTCTAATCTGCTTTGCTTTGTATTTCCCTAAAACCCTCTTCACACGCTGGCCTCACAGCTGAATCTTTCCGGAAGTATTAGTTTCCTTGGAAGCAGTAAAATGTTTCATGTCAACGCATGAACTTATTCACTAGCTCACAATGAGACACATCTCCTGGGGTAAAATGAAATGCTTTAATGAGATGTTTTTGAGGTTTTTTATTTAGTAGCTAAACAGGGAGTATCACCAAGCACGGTAGAGTGGTCACTATGAGATGGCCCTCCATGTGGACCCTGGACATCCATTTCAGTGGACGCTTCCTGATTTCCTTTTCCTGTCTCTGAGAAAAGGACGTGCCACTCTAATGCATCTGGAGTTTCCAAAGATACGGTAGAGCTGTTCTCAAGCGCTATAACTGACACCGCGATGCCACCATCGGCACCAGCCAAATGCAGTAGGAAATTCTAGTTTGATGGGCGAGTGCAACTACATGAGCAAAAGATACATAAAAAGGGCTTCCCTGGTGGTGCAGTGGTTAAGAATCTGCCTGCCAATGCAGGCGACATGGGTTCGAGCCCTGGTCCAGGAAGATCCCACATGCCACGGAGCGACTAAGGCCGTGCGCCACAACTACTGAGCCTGCGCGTCTGGAGCCTGTGCTCCGCAACAAGAGAGGCCACGATAGTGAGAGGCCCACGCACTGCGATGAAGAGTAGCCCCCGCTCACTGCAACTAAAGAAAGCCCGCGCACAGCAACGAAGACCCAACGCAGCCAAAAATAAATAAATAAAATAAACTAAAAAAAAAAAAAGATACATAAAAAGGAAAACAAATGCAAGGGTACCTCACACTGTGCCAACACTATGAAAGTGAACCGAGGCTTTAGTCTAAATTATGTGAAGGAAATTAAAAGGATTTATTATTGAGATCGGTGCTTTTACATAAAAAATATGCACGAAGATGGGATTTCCCTGGTGGTCCAGTGGTTAGGACTGGGCACTTTCACTGCCGTGGCCCTAGTTCAATCCCTGGTGGGGAAGTAAGATCCTGCAAGCCACGCAGTGCGGCCAAAAAAAAAAAAGTACAAAGAATAGGTGGCCCACTATTTGAGGATAAGAACACTAACATCTGTTGAATAATAATAATAAACCTTTCATACAAGCAAAAGAGGTGTTTAAAAAAAAGCAAAGATAAAGGAAAAGTCCAGAATCTATATTCAAATAACTAAATTGTACAAAACGAGATGTGCATTAAGCCCAAGTATTTTAGATGACACTTGGGTAATGCAGCTAGCAGGAAAAAAATAAATGCACCTTCTCTTAGCCTACGTTCATAGAAATGCAGTGAATGTGCTGTTAAAGGAAATGTCTACCCCACTAACCAGAATACACATGGAGTGTTTTGCTCAGGTCAGAGGGTAGATAACAAACTGGACTCCATCTTCAGAGGAGAGAATAGAATCAGAGTCTCAAAACCATGTCCTTTCAACAAAGAATGAAAGTTTCCCTAAAGAGAAGTCTTAAGTGACAGTGTGATAGCTCTCTCAAATACTGAATGTCTGTCATTTTTAAAAGGCAATGGAATTTATCTTATCCTCTCAAGTTCACAGAACTAAAATCAATGAGTGAAAGTCACAGGGAGATTGATTTGGAGACACAGCCAGAACTTACAGCTCTACAGTCTGGGCACTGCAAACGCATGTTGATTGAGAGGATGACGTGTGGCCATGGTCTCACTCAGTGCACCTTTATCTTCACACAGTGATGCCAACAGGGCAGCAAGCCCTGCATCCACCATATGAACTGCCCAGAAGGGACATCCTGATAACAGTGCCTCAAGTGGGTGCCTCTAGCCGCTGTACTATCCCGAGCCTCATTGCTTCTAGCCTGGACTATAGTAACAGCATCCTTATAAAATGTGTCCATAAAGTCTTCACATTTCTCCCTTCAAAAGATGGAACCTGATTCCACTGCCTTCCAGTGTAGACGGGACTCAGTGACAGTCTCATTTCTGTTGAATAGAAAACAGAGGAGGTGACGATGTGTGACCAGGTCATTAAGTCATCATTACTCTTTAGTAATGATATCTTCTAGATGCCTGGCTCTAGAGGAGGTCAGTCGCCATGCCATGGAAACCCTCAAGCTGACGCTATGGATTGATCTAAGAGACATGGAACCGACGCCTCTGGTAAGCAGTTGGCAAGGACCTGAAACCTCCCGACAGAGACCACACGGGTCTTCTTAAAATAGATCCTCCAGCCCCAGTCAACATCTTGACTGCAACCTCATGAGAGACTCTGAACTAGACCCACCCCGCTAAGCTGCTCAGGAGTTTCTGACCCACAAAAACCATGAGATAATAAATGTTTGCTGTTTTAAGTTACAGCAAGTTTTGGTGGTAATTTGCTGTGAGCAATAAGTGTCTAACACAAGATCTATCTCCCTCTCACACCTCAAGCTCACCCTTTTTTCTAGGTCAAACCACAATCTCCACCAAGGTAGCAGTAAGCCCATCCCCCAACTGGTCTCATCATATATTTACCCCCTCTATCCAATCCATTAATGCCTAAGTGATCATTTTAAAGTAGAACTCTGATCCAACTAATTCCATATTTACACTGAAAGTGGCCCCCCATTCCTTGTAATATACAGTTTACAATGTCTCACAAGGGCCCTTAAGACCCCGCTCTTACCTTCTCCAGCTGCTCAGTTATCACTCTCCAACCACACGTGATGCCAGGCGTGTCCTACTTCCTGGCTATATTAGCTTACTAGGGCTGCTATAACAAAGTACCACAGACAGCATGATTTAAACAGCAGGAATTTATTTGCTCACAGTTCTGGAGGCTAGAAGTCCAAGATTAAGGTGTTGACAAGGTTGGATTGTCCTGAGGCCTCTCTCCTTGGCTGACAGATGGCCATCTTCTCCCTGTGTCCTCACACAGTCTTCTCGGTGCCTTCATGTCACTGGCGTCTCTCTGTTTGTCCAAATTTTCTCTTCTTATAAAGACTCCCGTGACTGGATTAGGACTTACCCTAAGGGCCTCATTTTAACTCAGTTCTTCTTTAAATACCTTATCTCCAAATACAGTCACATTCTGAGGTACTGGAGGTTAGGGCTTCAACATATGAATTTGGGGGGACACAATTCAACTCATAACAATGACTTTCACTCTGTCTCCTCTGTCGGAAATGGCTTTGCTATGGGGGGCAGTGAATACAGATACGAGTACTCATTGAGGGAAGAGGATGTGTAGGGCAAATTAGGAGAGGAAACACCGACAGTAGGAGACATGGAGATTAATAGACCTCAGGTAAATACTGCCTACCTCACAAATTTGCTAAAAAGAATTTATTCAAGGGTGGATAGTTTCTACCTTCAATTGCAGAAAAGGGTTTGATATCACAATCTCAAGGGCAAATGAAACAATAGAACATAAAACATTCAGGGAAGCAGCTTCTCCTACCAGGACGGGATTACAGCACAGAGGTCAGAATGTTAGGCCATAAGCCTGAGAAATGAAACACGAAATACCACACAAAATATATAAATACATACTTTCATGGTCAGTGTCAAATTCAAATTGGCTTTGATGAAGTAAGTCTGCTGAAATGACTTAAGAAGACAGAAAGGAGAATTTTGCACACTTCCAAAGAGAAAATCAAAATGTAAGTAGATGTTAACTATTAACAAACAGACAAACAAATAAATGTAATTTAGTGTTTCAGGGGGTATTTCTCACCTCTTTTAATCAATTGATATTCTGGAAAGAAAACTAATTCAAATATGCCTGCCTGCTCAGGCATAAACAAAAACAAGTCCTTATATTTATTAACCTTGAATCACAAACACTACTCAACTAATGAAAATAAATGCATGTCATTATTCTCACTAATAGCAAATGCATGTTGCTGCCCAAAAGTTACTCATCAGCGCTCTTATTTTCATCAATGTTTGCTAATATCTAAGCATTGATCACAGCAATTATACTACACCTGACACTGGAATAAATCTTAACAGCCTACAAGGTGCTTTCACATACATTATGTCTGTAAAAGCTCACAATAGATGGGAAAAACCCTGTGGCTTAAATGCACACATTAGCACAAGATAAGAGCTCAAAAATATTCATATAAAACTGGGAGTCAGAAAGTTTAAATAACTTGCCCAAAGTCACACAGATGATAATCAGTGGAACCAATACTTGAGCCTCACGTTTTAAATTTTAAACTCGGTGTGATTTTCTACTCCTCTAAACAGGAGTTCATTCATACATTCCTACAACTACATGCCAGGCTTTGTAGGTGCTGTGGACACACAGATTCACAAGGGTCAGTCCCTGCCCTCCATCTCATTAGAATCTAGAAGGGAAAGGCAGACATGTAGATAAGAAAATGTAACCAAGTGTCAAGAAGCTTTGACGTAAGGATACAGAAGGAGCACAAAAGAGAGTAGACATTTCTCCCTGAAGAATGGTGAAGGGGTGAGGAATGTCTTCATAAAAGGAGAGTTTCAGATGAGTAGATAACCATCAAATGATAACAGAGGATATATTACCAAACGCATATATGTGTGAAACAGATTGACTATTCTTTTCACTGAACACTGCAAGTAATTTGATACACCTAGAGCATAGGGTATGCAGAGATGGGAGGGACAGCAAGATATAAGGCCTGAGAAGGAGGCAAGGACTTGGTTATGTGGCGCCTTCACAGCAAAGCAAAAACTGCAGACTGTGTCCTGTTGACAGGCATTATTTCGAGCATGGGCATAATTTGTATTGATAGGTACTGTAACCATGATTTAGAGGTTGGAGGATGGATCACTGGGCTGTAAGACAGGAGGAAGGTACATCAGTTAGGCCTATTTCTCTAGAGAAGGCAAAAGATAATGATCTAAACAAAGGGAGCAGTGGAAAAAAAGGAAGGAAATTCAGCTGTAAGAGCTCCTTAAAATGTGGTGATCATTCAGTGGTGAGAATAAAAAGAATAATAGCTAGGATGATACAGGACCCATTTTCACCAAGGTAGAAAAGTAAGGAGGAAAAGCAGAAGATAAATTTAACTTTGAACAAGTTGAGTTTAAGACGCCTGTGGAATGCTAGTAATCAATTTCTGGTAGGCAGTTTAACATAATAATAAGAACTTAAGGGAGAGATGGGTAAAGATTTGAGTCACGCTGAAAATGTGGGAGTAGATGAAATTGCCCAGAGAGGATGTAGAGAACCAGCAGAGAAGGAGGCTAAGAACAAAACTCCAGGGAGATGCAACATGCAAAATACATGTAAAGATAGCTGCACTATTTACAATAGCCAAGGCATGGAAGCAACCTAAGTGTCCATCAACAGATGAATGGATACAGAAGATGTGGTATATATCTATATCTATATATATTGATATATATACAAATAGATATAGATATAGAATAGATATATATAATGGAATATTAGCCATAAAAAGAATGAAATAATGCCATTTGCGGCAACACAGATGGACCTAGAGATTATCATGCCAAGTGAAGTAAGTTAGACAGAGAAAGACAAACTGTTATATGTTATCACTTATATGTGGAATCTAAGATATGATACAAATGAACTTATTTACAAAGCAGAAACAGACTCACAGGCATAGAAAACAGACTTATGGTTACCAAAGGGGAAGGGGGTGAGGGAGATAAACTGGGAGTATGGTATTAACAGATACACACTACCATATACAAAATAGATGAACAACAGGATTTACTGTATAGCACAGGGAACTATATTCAATATCTTGTAATAAAGTATAATGGAAAAGAATGTTTTAAAAAAGAATATAGATATATGCATACATATGTATAACCAAATTATTTTGCTGTACACCTGAAAGTACTACAATATTGTAAATCAGCTATACTTCAATTTAGAAATATTGTCACAGGGTGTCAGGCATGACCCAAAGGATGACCTTGGAGAAGGGGGTTCTGAGCTGTGCTAGTTCTAAACTACTTGCAAACTGACCTTGGAAAGATCTTACAACATTTTATTAAAAAACTATAATTATTCAAAAAATAAAAATAAAACCATACTTCAATTAAAAAAAACTGAACAAAATACATGTAAGGAAGAGAAGTAAAGGGCAGAAAGAAAAAAAATCAGAGAGGAGGAGAGTCAAGAGAGACACATCTCAGAAGCCATGGGATTAGAAAATGTCTATGTCAAATGCCTGAAATAAGATGGGAACTTTAAAAAGTAGGTTGGACTCGGCACTTTGGAGGTCACTAGAAATTACCACAGCAATCTTAGTAGATGATCAAGGTGCTGACTATATTAAGTTTAAGAGTGATTAAAAGGAGAAGAGATGAAGACAAGTAAAGGCTATTCCTCCAAGAAGTTTATCATGAAAATAAGAAGACAGAGAAGAGTGGTAGCTGGAGAAGAATGTGTGTGTGCAGGAAATGATGGATTTATTTACTTTTCAGTGGAAGAGACTTGAACATGTTTATAGCTAAAAAAGAAGATAATAGCAAGGGAAAGGGTGAAAATTGGACAACAGAGAGAGTAATCCAAGCAGCAGAGTCCGGGGGAGGCTAGAGGAAATAAGATAAAGAGCCTGTATTAAGGAATCAACTTTGAACAAGCCAAAGGGGACTAGGGAACTCGAAGGAAAGTCGAGACTAGTAGAGTAAGCAAAAAGAAAATTGAGGCTATTCACAATAATAACCACAGTTTTCCTAGGGACAGAGAGTGGGTGGCAGGAGAGTAAATGAAGAAAACCATAGTAGTTTGGAATTTCAATGACGAACAAAGGAGGGAGTTGATCAGACATGTGCACAAGTATTTCTAAATAATCCTAGAGACTCCTTTGGTTGGAGGCCGTGAATTAGCAGTGGTTCCAGTTTAGAGGATGAGAGGTTTCCTCCAGGAGCTCCCGCCAGGCCTGGATGTTGTTAACAGAGAAGGCAGGTGATGGGATCATCCAAGGTTGGAGATTAGCAAAGCAGATGCCACAAACACATATATGCTGAGGATATTAGAGGGTTGGTAAGAAAATGGCTAGGGCTTCCCTGGTGGCGCAGTGGTTGAGAATCTGCCTGCTAATGCGGGAGACACGGGTTCGAGCCCTGGTCTGGGAAGATCCCACATGCCACGGAGCAGCTGGGCCCGTGAGCCACAATTGCTGAGCCTGCGCGTCTGGAGCCTGTGCCCCGCGACGGGAGGGGCCGCGATAGAGAAAGGCCCGCGCACCGCGATGAAGAGCGGTCCCCGCACCGCGATGAAGAGTGGCCCCCACTTGCCGCAACTGGAGAAAGCCCTCGCACGAACCGAAGACCCAACACAGCCAAAAATAAATAAATAAATAAATAAGAAAATCCTTTTAAAAAAAAAAAAAAAAGAAAAAAGAAAATGGCTAAAGCTGCTGTGGTGGACAATACAGGGAGGTTCACTCAACACCCATTCCCAGCCTTCTTCTCCCTTGTCTTCCTCTCCTAGTGAGACTGGAAAGCTAAATACTTTATTTCCCAGTTTTTATTTCAGCTGAAGTTGACCTCATGATCCAGTTCTGACCTCATGATCTGGTTCTGCCTCATGATAAAAACCAAAGGCAGCTCTTGCTTTCTTGATAAAAAGGACCAGATGTGGACAGTGTGGCCCTTTTTCACTCCCTTCCACTTCCTGCCCTGAACATGGAGCAGTCCTAGAGGTACAGCAGCTATCTGTTAAGTGTGAGGCAACACACACAAGAATCAAAGCCAACAAGCTGAGGGTGGTGGGGAGGAAAGAAGGAAAGTGTCTGGACCCATGATGACATTACAGGTTGTTATAGGTTGAATTGTGTCCCACAAAATTCACCTATTGAAGTCCTAATTCCCAGTACCTCACAAAGTGACTTTATTTAAATATAGGGATTTTACAGAGGTAAGTCAGAACGAGGTCAGTAGGGTGAGTCTTAATCCAAAATGCCTGGTGTTCTCATCAAAAGAGAAACAGCATATGAAGATGAAAGGCGAAACCAGGAGATGCTTCTACAAGTCAAAGAATGCCAAAGATTGCCAGCAAACCACCAGAAGGTAGGAGAGAGACGTGGAACAGATTCTTCCTCATGAACCTCAGGAAAAACCCACCCTGCTGTCACCTTGATCTTGGATTTCTGGCCTCATGAACTGTTAGTCAATAAATTTCTATTAAGTCACTCAGTTTGTGGTACTTTGTTATGGCAGCCCTAGAAAATGAATACAGAGTGCCTAAAATCCCTGTGGTAACCTTCTACCTCTAAATTCTCTATTGCGTGAGAAAAGTAAGCACCTACTTATTTAAACTAAACCACTGGTTGAATTTTCTATTTCCTATAGTGGAATGCTATCTTAACTAAGAAATGTAGAAGGGGAAGAAAATTGTCATAAAGGGAGGTGAAAACTGGGATGAAATGGTTGAGTCAAGGATTTCAATGAGGTCAAAGACAGACTGTGCGTTTGGAGGTTAGAGTAAAATGGACTTTAGAATTTCAGAAGTGGAACAGTTGCACGGAGCAAGATCATAGGTGTGCCCATGGGTATAGATTTCTGCAGTCTAGATGATAGTTATGGAAGGTAAGGACATCAGGGAACAGTGAATTCACGGTGGTGGATTATTGATGCCACGGATGCCGAAGTCATGCATCATGGGATTTGAGGAGATAACATGGAAAGACAGAGACCACAAAGAAAGACCAGCTGTTGAGTAGACGTGAACGACACCAAGGAAGGTGATAAAATCTGAAGATAGGAGCTTCAGGAGAGGGAAAGATTTTGCTCAAAGGATGAAAAGCAATGGTTTAGAAGGAGTTATGATAGTCTGATAACTGGTAGAATTCTAACACCATCTCCAGGCTCCATGGTAGATGAAATATGGGAAATAGAATCCATCCAGCACAAGAAAGCTACAAATGAAATATAAGTTTGAACTTGAATGATACATATACCTTAAAATGTTGTCACCTGAATTAGTCAAATAATTAATGCCAAATAAAATTTAAGAGCTTAAATTATCTGAGAAAGTGAGTTTCAAATTTGCAAGTGGTTTTATAGGTGTTTAGTTCAATCTCATACCAGTGCAAGGGTCCTCGTCCTTGAATTTCATCTCAAGTTGAAGGTATATCCGTGGCCTCAGAGTTTTCCTTGATTATGTGCCTGTATGTGAGGAAATAGAGAGAAAGAATATTTAATGACACATTGTTCCAAATATGTTGATTCAGCAGATTATTTTTAAATACACCCCATTTAAACTCTTTTTTTCCTTCAGATTCCAGTACAAAGGGGCCTTTTTCCAAAGAAAGAATGCTTGTAACTATAAATATACACTGACAAATTGCATACAGAAAGCCTCAGAAAATATGTTAGAATATCAGAGTGCTAGCATTCCACAATTTGCTAAAGACAGTAATAAATATGTTAACTGCACTCAATTTTTCAAAATCATTTCACTCAATTTTTTGAACTACTACCATCGTCCCTCAGGAGAAAAATAAAGAAAAAAATTACACCTCCAAAGTGAGGCATATTTCCTTTATGTGCTTTTTCCCTGATCTTCCAGAAATCTACCAGACCCAGAGCTGTAAAAAGAATAACATTCTCTTTGCAGGGGGGAAAGCTATAGACTTATAACTAAATCAGTCTGAGCAAAGTACATTACTATTTTTTCTCCCCTCTCCCTCTTCTATTAAAAACAAGGGGGAAAAAAATCTTAAAAGCAAAATGATCTGAAAAGTGCTTACTGATGGGAGGAGAGGCCTGTCTGGATTTAGCAATTTGTCAGGCTGACATTTACTGCCTGATGCATACCAGCTCACGAAATTTTGTGGAGAGCTAGACTGTGTGTGACAGACCCCCCTGGCTATTAGTTGGAGAGCTTGTAAACACAGGTATGTATTTGGATTGGGTTTGTGAAGAATGAAAAATAAGTACTGATTAAGTGATGCAAATTATATGGCGGAGAAGCATAGCATACCTGAGGCTGTAAATGTCTCCATGTTTAATAAATGAGAAATGCTCACGGTAAAGGACTCCCAGGAATAACTAAGTTTGCGAAGCCCCCCTGACTCCCCTCAAAGTATAGAGAGTTACTGTGAGAAAGCAAATAGCTCTGTACACAGACAGTAATCAGCCTCTACAAAAAGTACGTTTTATTTTTCTGGGGTCGAAAAAATTAAATTATCCTAGAGGTGATATTTTTCAGAAATACGTGGCTCTTAAATGAAATAAAGCTGCTGAGATATCCAAAGCCACACAACTTTCTTTACTTTTCCATACTTGCCCTTGGCTTACCAGTCCCAATTTTCATTGCAAATAGAACTGCTTGATGGTACTATTTCAACTTAATTCTTGGGGTTTACTACTCAGGCTCTTTGGGTTCATTTCTCTTCAATTCAGGGTTTACTCCCTCCCTTACTCCCAGCTGGCGTCTGGGTTTAGGGAAATTGATGTATCATCCCTGCACTAGCTGATGGGTAGGCGGGATTCACTGAGTCTGTGTGCTGTCCTCTATTCTATTTAAAAAAAAACAAAACAAACTGATTCTGACACTTGTTAAAATGGTAAGGAAGATTTTATTCGACTGTTGAAGTAGGGGTTTGCAATAGGGAAGAGAAATTGGAGTCTACTGCCAATACAGCCAGGACAAGTGGAGATTTATAGCCAAGGAGCAGAATGAAGGGGTCAGTGGATAGAAAATTACTCAGAGAAGATATCAAGGGGAGGGGAATTCTTGCTAAACTGATCTAACAAGATTCTTGCTAAGGGTGGGCCAAGGACTTACCCATAAATGTAGGGGATGAGGAACTTGATCAGATGTCATAGGTGGGAGATGACTTAGCAGGACTCTTTGCTAAGACTCGGCCGGGCAAGCCAAAGACAGGACAGGACCAAGGTCAAGGCCAACTTGGATGGCTTGGAGAAGCCTGACTGAATTGTGAGTTGTGTTGAAACAGGTTTGTTATTCTTGGCACAGTTTTCTGCTTGAAGGTCATATATGAAGAAGTTAGAGATAGGAAAGCAGATTAGTAAAACTACCTGCATAAAGATCATTGTGAAGCTATGAAACTGAATGAAATTTGTCCTCAAAGAGAGGATAAAAGAAAAACTTTGTGGAACACTTTTATTTAAGGAGTAAATGGCAAAAGACAAGTTAGAAAGAGAATAAAAAGCAGCAGTGAGGTAAAGATCACAGTAGCTATAGAAACCAGTGGAAAAGATAGTTCGGAGAGAGAAGACCACATTGTAACTGTCTTATAGTTCACTTCGTATCTTCTTAGGGACAGAGAAGATGAAATCAGGTCATTCGCTGAAATTGAGAGATAGCGTTGCTATGGACATCTAGGGGGGAAAAGTTTAAAAAAGGATAATAGAGGAATGAAAAAATTGCTAGACTGTAGGGAGGATAGAGCAGAAATTAGAGCATGAAGCTACAGGACATCAAATGAGAATGCTTCTTGTTGACTCCCCTAAAGATCACCAGGAAAAGGTCTTTATCAAGCAAAGCTAAGTTTATTATTAGACTTAATAAGAGAGAAGACCACCCTGATAGAGCATTAGTAGCATCTTGGAAGAGGGATGTCAAGTCAGAGCAGGATGCTTGTAGGATTATAACCTGACTGAATGATTTTTAGGCAGGTCTTGCCAACCACGAAGCTGGTTGGGCTCATGCAGAGTTATGACATCATAACTTTAGAGTAATGTGCACAGGGAGGCAAGGGTCGTGAAGGGAATCTTGATGATCAACTTGTCAGTCACGTTTCTCAGGAGAAATAGTTTCCTGGAGCAAGAAGTTAAGTTATTTTGTGCTTGCTCTCAGTATTATTTAACATAGGGACAGGAGAGTCTACCCAGTTATTATTTAGCACAGAGACAGGACATCGTTTTACTTTCAGCTCTCATTTCCTAATTTTCTCTGGAGATAGCAAGCAAGGAGACAGAGTAAAAGGGGAAATGTGGGATTATCCAGACCTGAGAACTGACAAGTTGTGTAAGCTCCTGGTGAGGGCGGTGACATAGTCAAGCCTGTTAAAGAGAACATAGTCGAAATAGCGGATCATAGAGTAAGAAGGCAGGTCAAGACAGAAGAGGGGCCAAAGACTAGAAGAGGGAAAGGAGCAGAGGTTGAAATACACAGTAGATGCAATGAGAGTGAGAATTTGAAAAGGTTAAATGATAAGAGGGTGAACTGAGAAAGAGTAACAACACAGTTTAAATATGAGGGGTGAAAAAATGATATCACACTTTTACTAGTTACAAGTAATAGGTTTCCCTAATTATACTATTATTTATATAGTAACCTGGAATAAATGGTTCTCTTGTCCTTTTCCCCAGGGTTCTGACTGGTACATACATTCTCATACTTTAAAACCAGTTCAAATCTCTGTGAAGCTTTTCTCCTCTCCCAAGTGTCTCCTCTGGACCATCACACTGCATTCTGCCTAGGTCTCCGCAGTGATTCCTCTCACAGTATGTTGTTTACACAAGTCAGGGAAGGGAAAACTATCTTGCTTTTTAAAACCAAAACTGCCTGCAGCCACTTCTGCCTCTAAGTCGGTGGCAGATTTTAGCTATAGAGAGTCTTCTATTGAATAAAATATGTACACAGTCCATTGGGGCTGTGACCTCCAGAGTATGATTTGGAACGGTCCAGTGAAATTAGGAGAGAATGAAACTGCTTTGCGTTTAAAATGAGCAGGAATTTGGGGAGGTTGGAGGCAAACAAGGGAAAAATGTAAGGAGACTAGAGAGAGAGCTAAGGAACAAGCTACCTCCATAAATAGGTGGCTGGTGGAGCGAAGTTGTCAGGTCCCGGCAGTGAATGTGGCCTAAGAGATTCTAAAAAAGGGAGTAGGGTAGCATTCACATTCAATTATCTTCTGTTTGGTCCTCTGTCACTCCATCACCCCAAACCTTTAATAAAGTGCATTGCATGCAAGAACGCCTTATGTTTTGCCGGAAATTAAGGGAAAATGGCTGAACTCCACATCTGGGTCTGTTCATGGCATAGAAAATAGAATAGCCATGGAAGGCAGGACACAAGGAAAATCAAGTCATTGGAGTCTTCAGGAAATTAGAGTGAGGTGACCGTGAGAATACAAGCCCATGGAATCGAAAACAACAACAAAACTTTGCCAGAGGTGATGGGCTTCCTCTGGGATGTGCAGTAAGTGTTTGAATTTTTTCCTAAATATCCAAGGAAAGGAGACCCCAGTTGTCATTTGGGATGCATGCATGATTATATATACGTTCTGCTTTTGACACAGAGTAAGCGGTCAATAAGGATTTGTTAAGTACATGGATAAAAATTCATGGATAAAAAACCAATTCTATTTTATTAGGGCAAGAAGATCAGATACTGTCTTGCTGGTGTGAGAAAGCATCAAAAAGTAGGAGAGCATATCTTAAATTACATCTTCAAAGACCGATAACAGGAAAGTGGCTCATATTTACATGTCATGTACTACCCTTAAAAAATATGAATAATAAAGTTGGGAGAGTAACATGCAGTTACTAAGAGAAGGTAAAACGTAAGGGGAAATGAAATCCTTACGAAAGACTATAGGAGTGAGCAAAGATTATCAGAAAGAAATAATGACCAGGTTGACAAGCTTAACCTCAAAAGTATAGTGTGTTATTTATTCTTATATCGGTAAGGCAGACAACAGCACCACCTATACAAGAGCAAACCAGAGGCACACACACAAAATTGTGCTGGTCTATAACATTCCGCCAGTCAGTGATAGTGTCCAAGCCCAGTTTCCTACTCTAACGCTGACAGTGAGAAAAACCAAGAGTGCAAAGGAAAGACCACTTTTAAAAACTGGAAGATCCTCCGCCAACCTTCCTGTAAGTGTTAAGCCCTGTTTGTATTTCATTTCACTACCTGTCTCTCTGGGGAAAGAACCACACCTGGCACACACCTGCTGTTGTTTTTAACATTAACCTTTTGGACAATTTCAGATAACACTGGAGGCATTCTAGGAAATTAAGAATCACTATAATAGCAGTAAATTGTGATTTAAAAGTAATGTAATAGTGACTTGCATTTCAGACACCTAATCATTTTTTCCATATCATCGTGATAGAGTCTAAAGCAATAAACTGTGCTTCAAAAAATTAGATTTACAGCCACATTTATAATATTAAAGCCTTTTTCAGACTAAAGCAGAAAAATGAAGATTAAGGCAAGAGGTTTTTTTTTTTTTTCTTTATTTATAGAATCAAGGCAAGGAGAATAAATTCAAGATGATAGAAATTGTTGTGGATGGAGTTGAGGCGTGAGGATTGTTTCAAGCCATCAAATCACTCCACATAAATATGTAACTCTAGCGCCAGCTTTCTTTACATAGTAGAGAGAAACAGACTAGATTTCAAAGTCAAAAGCTGCCAATTGTCTTGTTGTGCTGTTAGGAGTTGACCTAGCATACATAATACAGTATATAAAAGCTTGCCATACAGACTATTTTATGGAATAATCTGGTACTGAAATAATTATTAGAATATTTAATGGCAAAGTACAAAATCTTTATTCTTCTCTCCTGGAAAAATCCACAGTGCTCTCCCTTCTCATTTTTGAAAAAGGATTTCTAATACTTGATACCAGATGACTTTTGCCAAGTGCTTTTAGAATCTGGATAAGGTTGTTCTGAGACACAAAGCACTGAACACTTTTTTTTTTCCCTTTCTTTTCTTATTGTAAAAAATAAGGACTCCATTCAGCCCATCATGTCATTTTACAAAGCCAACCAAATCACTTATTTTATTCCCCTTCCTATTTTCCAGAAGATTTCTAGGCAATTTTTCATAAACCACTTTTCCTTCATTTTAAGAAAAGAACCTTTCTTCACTATCCCTCACGGTTACCTTTCATGTCTGAGACTGACTTTATAATTTTACTATCCTTATGCCCATCATTATAGATACCCTAAAACAAAGCTAAGTCATTGACCAGAAGACTGCTGAAATCAGGACAAACAAGGCTATTTATTCACAGTTTATAATGGCAAGGAAGTCAGCCACCGTCACTTGCATTTAGCAGAGACTCAAAGATGGACAAGGAAGTGAGAAAGCTTGATAGTGGGGGTCAGGGGGAAAGCTTCAAGTATGATCTGATTGGAGGTTGTTGGCATTGAGAAGCTGAAGAAGGGAAAACTAAAAGCAGGGCGTCACCGAGCCCCATAGAGAATTTCAGCCATCACGAACTTCAGTTATCAAGGGATAATATTATAAAGCCTTATCTGTATTTTACACCACAGGGGAAATTCTATGGACATTGCCATAATTGCTGCTCACATTTTTCAGTCATCACAACAAATAAAATACATATCCACCATGAAAATGAAATAAAATAAAACAAAAGCAGGGCATCAAATGTAATTGGTTTGGGGAGCATATCTGGCTTTTTCTGGTTGGTCTTGAGCTGGAAGCAAAGGCAAAAAATATGGAAGCTGACAGCGACTGACGACGTCCTGCCCACTGTGGTACACTTGCTGCAGAGGCTGTAGTTTGACTTCCTGCAGTGGTTGCTGCAGGGAGGTTGTGGGTCAGAGTTGTATTGTCATATATGATATGGTCTGGCCGCTGTTGTATATGCAGTCTCTCATCTCCCCTTTTGGTCCGTATCTTACCTGTCAGAAGGTAACCAGTTTATGGAAGGCTAAAGATCCAACTTCCATTTCTCAGAGATTGTTTAGCCACCTTCACAATCAACTGCAGAGCGAGATTGTCTTGACTTTTTTATTGTATAATCACGGTGATCATATATGAGAAAGTGGCTATTCGAGGCAGAATGCAATGGACCGACATAACGAGCATTGTGATAGCAACAAGAATAATTAACAGTTCCTGTAAAATGCTTGAACCAGGAATTCCAATCACTCAACCCAGGCCAAGAACCAATTTCATACACCATGAGAATCAACCTTAGAGAAACCAGTATCTTTTTCATTATGGTGATGTATAACCTGTTCAACCATGTTCTGTCACTGATACGAGTAGAGCAAGAATTAGCAATGGCAAAGACGCCACCATGACTAGTGAACAAGAAATCTAGAGCAATGCAACTGTTCATCACTATTCATGTGAATGTGTTGAGACTAATCTGTATTCCATCTAAAACAGAGGTGGTAGCATTAATACCTCTGCCAAAGCTAGTGATACGTTTCTTACAGTCTTTTCCAGTTGTATGATTCCCACAGGTGGGAATCATACTGCTCTGATGGTTTGCATAAACAATGAGTCAGTAATTCCCCCAGGTAGAATACCTGAATAATCAAGGGTGGCATCGTTTTAGAGTTTGTGTCTGAATCAGAGTTTCCAGCCTTGAGGATTTATAGAATTAAGGTCTCTTTTTACAGACAAGTCTCAGAGTACTACTCCTAAGGTTTATGAGGTGTTGGTCTGAGGCAAACAGGACCAGGCATTCTGGACACAAAGGAAGCAGTATCTGGTAGAGGTATATGGAAAGCCAGGGAAAAAGGAGTAGTTCATGGCAGAAGGTCAGAACCAAGACTTTACATTAGTTGCGTCACATATTTGTATCTGTTAGTCTCTTACAGGTAGCAAGTATTTGGTCCACCGCTCTTCATAGGTTATTAAGTTCAAATTTAGAATAACCTTGGTTATCCTCAGTAGATTGTTACTTTGCTGTGCCCCTCTCTTCTAGAAAAAAAGAAAAAATTATTACAGGTTGATTTGTTTAAGGTCATTTGTCCACCCTTTGCCTCTCCCTCTTATGACTAGTAACAGTATTAGATAACACAAAAAGGAAGCCCAAAGAGAACAGAAAAGGATGAAAAGGAATGGTTTGATTCTACCAAGGATGCCAAACAAGTGGAAACCAATAACAAAACCTGAGTATTAAACTGTGAATAAACAGCCAAGAAATGCAACACAAAGAGAGCATAGTTCAGACCAGGTGCTGACTTTCCATGTCAGCATGAATCTGACAAGCCATGAGCAGCAAACACGAGGGGCCTCTGTGGGTACCACACCGGGTTGAAGGCTGGGGTTCACAGCATTGAGCAGTGCACACTGCATCTTGGTGGGATCTCAAAGAAAACACGAGTAAACAAAGACCACCCAAGTGAGAACCAACATAGGCTATTTGAAGTTTGCTATAGCAAGGGAGTCAACACCATCACTTGTGTTTGGGAGAGACTGAAAGATGGGCAAGGGAATATGAAAGTTTTATAGTGGGAAAAAAAGGGATGGCTTCAGGTATGATATGTTTGGAAGTTGCTGGATGGGAAAACCGGAAGGAGGCTACCTAGAAGCGAGGCATCTTATATGATTGGTTTGGGGAGGGTGTTGGCTTTCTTCGGTTGGTCTTGTGTTGGAAACAAGAGAAAAAAATAGGGAAGTTGATGGTAATTGACCAAGTGTTGACCATTCTGGACTGGTTGCTACAGAGGTTGTGGGTCAGAGTTCTGTTGTCATATGTGTTCTGGCCATTGGTCATTGGTACATTCGTTCTCTTGGAGCCAAAGTATCCATTTTCCTTTCATAAAAAAATTTATTGTTACACAGTGCCTTTGTCTGTTCAAGCTGTTATAACAGAATACTATAGACTGGTGGTTTATAAACAGCAGAAATCTCTTTCTCAGAGTTCTGGAGGCTGGGAAGTTCAAATTAAAGTAACAGCAGACTTGATATCTGGTGAGGGCTTGTGTCCTGGTTCATAGATGGCCATCTTCTCGCTGTGTCCTCACAGGGGAGAAGAGGGGTCCCTTTTATAAGAGCACAAATCCCAAGCATGAGGACTCCACCCTCATGGCCTAATCACTTCCCAAAGGCTCCACCTCCAAATACCATAACATTAGGCATTAGGATTGAACATATGATATGGGGGGAACACAAACTTGCAGTCTATAACACACAGATATAACATTTAAGGAGAGAGGACATTTTGTTAAGAGCATTAGTTAAAGTGAGAATAAGACAGGATTTTTTAAAGAAAGATCTTCATCTTTGAGATGCTCTTTTCTAGTTATTCCAGTAAAAACCAGGCTGGTTGGCCTTTAAGACTATAAGTAATCATGTTCATCTAATATGATATTCATTAAATTAAGCTCTTGATTTTTAAACCTCTTGTTATGCTTACCAAAACTTGGGGTAACCAAAGCAAAAATAATTCAAAAATATATAATAAAACCTGATTAATTGATTTCTTCAATTTAGAATGTGTTATACTTCAGATAAGAAAAATACTGAAGTTATTTACTAACAAAGAAGTATTTTGCTAAATAAATTATTATGTATACCTAAAAGTCAAAAATATCTCCTTTTCTTTTCTTTTTTTATATTTTTCCAGTTTTATTGAAATACATAAGTTAAAGGTATACAAAACAATGATTTGATATATGTATATATTGCCAAATGATCACCACAATAAGTTCAGTTAACATCTCTCACCTCACATAGTTACATTTTTCTTTCTTGTGATGAGAACTTTTAGGATCTCCTCTCTTAGCAATTTTCAGATATGCCTACGGTATTATTAACCATAGTCATCATGCTGTACACTACATCCTCTGAACTTACTTATCGTATAACTGGAAGATTTTACCTTTTGACTACCTTTACCCATATTCCCAACCCTTACCCCACATCTGGCAATCACCAATCTGTTCTCTGTTTCTATTAGTTTGAGGTTTTTAGATACCATGTATAGGAGAGACCATACAGTATTTGTCTTTCTCTGTCTTACTTATTTCACCTATAATAATGTCCTTAAGGTCCATCCATGCTGTCATAACTGGCAGGATTTCCTTCTTTCTCATGGCTGAATAATATTCGATTATATATTAAATATATTAAATACTATCTAATATATCCATTGTTTATATATACCACATTTTTTGAACACTTAGGTTGTTTCCACATCATGGCTATTATAAATAATGCTGCAGTAAATACAGGGATGTAGATATTTCTTCAATATAGTACTTTTTTAAAAATTAATTAATTAATTAATTTTTGGCTGCGTTGGGTCTTCGTTGCTCCGTGTAGGTTTTTCTCTAGCTGTGGCTAGCGGGGGCTACTCTTCATTGCAGTGTGAGGGTTTCTCATTGCGGTGGCTTCTCTCATTGCGGAGCACGGGATCTAGGCTCGTGGCCTTCAGTAGTTGTGGCATGCAGGTTCAGTAGTTGTGGCTCGTGGGCTCTAGAGCGCAGGCTCAGTAGTTGTGGCGCACAGGCTTAGTTGCTCCGCGGCATGTGGGATCTTCCAGGACCAGGGCTCGAACCCATGTCCCCTGCATTGGCAGGTGGATTCTTAACCACTGCACCACCAGGGAAACCCCAATATAGTACTTTTGTTTTCTTTGGATATATAGCCAGAAGGAGAATTGCTGGAACGTGGTAGTTCTGTCTTCAATTTTTTGAGGAATCTCCACACTATTTTTCACAGTGACTTCCCCAATTTACATTCCCACCAACACTGCACAAGGGTTTTCTTTTCTCCACATCCTACCCAGCATTTATCTTTTGTCATTTTGATGATAGCCATCTTAACAGGTTTGAAATGATATCTCACTGTGATTTTGATTTGCATTTCCCCAATGATGAGTGATGTTGAACACATTTTCATGTACATGTTGGTCATTTATCTTCTTTGGAAAAATGTCTATTCAGGTCTTTTGACCATTTTTTAATTGGATTATCTGATTTTTTTGCTAATGAGTTGTATGAGTTCTTTTTATATTTTGGTTATTAACCTCTAATCAGATATGTGGTTTGCAAACATATTCTATTTCATAGGTTCCCTTTTCATATTGTTGTTTGCTTCTTTTGCTGTGCAGAAGCCTTTTAGTTTGATGTAGTCCCATTTGTTTATTTTTTATTTTGTTGCTTGTGCTTTAGGTGTTATAATCAAAACAATCATTGCCAAAACCAATGTCAAGGAGTTTTGCCCCCAAGTTTTCTTCTACACTACTCAATTTTATTAGAAGAGTGTAAGATAGGGGTTTAGTTCTATTTTTTTACATATGAATATCCAACTTTCCCATTACCATTTAATGCAGAGACTGTCTCCTTTAGTATTCTTGACTCCCTTGTCAAATATTAGTTGAGTGTATATGCATGGGTTTATTTATGGGCTCTCAATTCTGTTCCATTGGTCTATGTGTCTGTTTTTATGCCAATACCATACTGTTTTGATTACTATAGCTTTGTGATATAGTTTGAAATCAGGATATGTAATGCCTCCACTTTATTCTTCTTTCTCAAGATGTTGGCTTTGGGGGTCCTTTGTGGTTCCAAACAAATTTTAGGATGGTTTTTTCCTAGTTCTGTAAAAACTGCCATTGGAATCTTGACAGGGATTGCATTAAATCTATAGTTGGCTTTGAGGAGTTTAGACATTTTAATAACATTAATTTTGCCAATCCATGAACATGGGATATTGTTCCATTTACTTGTATCTTCCTCAGATTCTTTCATCAATATCATAGTTTTCAGTATAGAGCTCTTTCACCTCCTTGGTTAAATTTATTACTAAGTATTTTTGTCTATGATACTATTGTAAATGGGATTGTTTTCTTTATTTCTTTTTCAGATAATTTGTTGTCAGTGTATAGAAATGCTACTGATTTTTTTTTAATTTTTAAATTTAATTTTATTTATTTTTTTATACAGCAGGTTCTTATTAGTCATCAATTTTATACACACCAGTGTATACATGTCAATCCCAATTGCCCAATTCATCACACCACCATCCTCACCTCCCTGCGGCTTTCCCCCCTTGGTGTCCATACGTTTGTTCTCTACATCTGTGTCTCAACTTCTGCCCTGCAAACCAGTTCATCTGTACTATTTTTCTAGGTTCCACATACATGCATTAATATACGATATTTGTTTTTCTCTTTCTGACTTAATTCACTCTGTATGACAGTCTCTAGATCTATCCACGTCTCAACAAATGACCCAATTTCATTCCTTTTTATGGCTGAGTAATATTCCATTGTATAAATATGTACCACAACTTCTTTATACATTCGTCTGTCGATGTGCATTTAGGTTGCTTCCATGACCTGGCTATTGTAAATAGTGCTGCAATGAACATTGGGGTGCATGCATCTTTTTGAATTATGGTTTTCTCTGGGTATATGCCCAGTAGTGGGATTGCTGGATCATATGGTAATTCTATTTTTAGTTTTTTAAGGAACCTCCATACTATTCTCCATAGTGGCTGTATCAATTTACATTCCCACAAACAGTGCAAGAGGTTCCCCTTTTCTCCACACCCTCACCAGCATTTGTTGTTTGTAGATTTTCTGATGATGCCCATTCTAACTGGTGTGAGGTGATACCTCATTGTAGTTTTGATTTGCATTTCTCTAATAATTAGTTATGTTGAGCAGCTTTTCATGTGCTTCTTGCCCATCTGTATGTTTTCTTTGGAGAAATGTCTATTTAGGTCTTCTGCCCATTTTTGGATTGGGTTGTTTGTTTCTTTAATAATGAGCTGCATGAGCTGTTTATATATTTTGGAGCTTAATCCTTTGTCCATTGATTCATTTGCAAATATTTTCTCCCATTCTGAGGGTTGCCTTTCATCTTGTTTATGGTTTCCTTTGTTGTGCAAAAGCTTTGAAGTTTCATTAGGTCCCATTTGTTTATTTCTGTTTTTATTTCCATTACTGTAGGAGGTGGATCAAAAAAGATCTTGCTGTGATTTATGTCAAAGAGTGTTCTTCCTATATTTTCCTCTAAGAGTTTTATAGCGTTTGGTCTTACATTTAGGTCTTGAATCCATTTTGAATTTATTTTTGTGTATGGTGTTAGGGAGTGTTCTAATTTCATTCTTTTACATGTAGCTGTCCAGTTTTCCCAGGACCACTTATTGAAGAGACTGTCTTTTCTCCATTGTATATGCTTGCCTCCTTTGTCATAGATTAGTTGACCATAGGTGCGTGGGTTTATCTCTGGGCTTTCTATCTTGTTCCATTGATCTATGTTTCTGTTTTTGTTCCAATACCATACTGTCTTGATTACTGTAGCTTTATAGTATAGTCTGAAGTCAGGGAGTCTGATTCCTCCAGCTCCGTTTTTTTCCCTCAAGACTGCTTTGGCTATTTGGGGTCTTTTGTGTCTCCATACAAATTTTAAGATTTTTTGTTCTAGTTCTGTAAAAAATGCCATTGGTAATTTAATAGGGATTGCATTGAATCTGTACATTGCTTTGGGTAGTATAGTCATTTTCAAAATATTGATTCTTCCAATCCAAGAACATGGTATATGTCTCCATCTGTTGGTATCATCTTTAATTTCTTTCATCAGTGTCTTATAGTTTTCTGCATACAGGTCTTTTGTCTCCTTAGGTACGTTTATTCCTAGGTATTTTATTCTTTTTGTTGCAATGGTAAATGGGAGTGTTTCCTTAATTTCTCTTTCAGAGAAAAACTTAGCCTTGTAGTTTTCTTTCTTCATGACACCTTTGTCTGGTTTTGGTATCAGGGTGATGGTGTAGAATGAGTTTGGGAGTGTTCCTCCCTCCCTATATTTTGGAAGAGTTTGAGAAGGATAGGTGTTAGTTCTTCTCTAAATGTTTGATAGAGTTCGCCTGTGAAGCCATCTGGTCCTGGGCTTTTGTTTGTTGGAAGGTTTTTAATGACAGTTTCAATTTCAGTGCTTGTGATTGGTCTGTTTATATTTTCTATTTCTTCCTGGTTCAGTCTCAGAAGGTTGTGCTTTTCTAAGAATTTGTCCATTTCTTCCAGGTTGCCCATTTTATTGGCATATAATTGCTTTTAGTAATCTCTCATGATCTTTTGTATTTCTGCAGTGTAAGTTGTTACTTCTTTTTCATTTCTAATTCTGTTGATTTGAGTCTTCTCCTTTTTTTTCTTGATGAGTCTGGCTAATGGTTTATCAATTTTGTTTATCTTCTCAAAGAACCAGTTTTATTGATCTTTGCTATTGCTTCCTTCATTTCTTTTTCATTTATTTCTGATCTGATCTTTATGATTTCTTACCTTCTGCTAACTTTGGGGCTTTTTTGTTCTTCTTTCTTTAATTGCTTTAGGTGTAAGGTTAGGTTGCTTATTTGAGATGTTTCTTGTTTCTTGATGTAGGATTATATTGCTATAAACTTCCCTCTCAGAACTGCTTTTGCTGCATCCCATAGGTTTTGGGTCATCGTGTTTTCATTGTCATTTGTTTCTAGGTATTTTTTGATTTCCTCTTTGATTTCTTCAGTGATCTCTTGGTTGTTTAGTAGTGTATTGTTTAGCCTCCATGTGTTTGTATTTTTTACAGATTTTTTCCTGTAATTGATATCTAGTTTCATAGCGTTGTGGTTGGAAAAGATACTTGATACGATTTCAATTTTCATAAATTTACCAAGGCTTGATTTGTGACCCAAGATATGGTCTATCCTGGAGAATGTTCCATGAGCACTTGAGAAGAAAGTCTATTCTGTTGTTTTTGGATGGAATGTCCTCTAAATATCAATTAAGTCCATCTTGTTTAATTTATCATTTAAAGCTTGTGTTTCCTTATTTATTTTCGTTTTGGATATAAATGTCTTTTAGAAGGAAGAAAATGAGGAGAAGGAAAAGTGAAGGTGAAAATTAATAAAGTGGGGTCAACATGACCTGACCAATTTTGGTTCTGATTTGGAGGTGCATTTACGTGAAAAAATAATAGGATGAAATATTTAAAACAGATACTGCCATGGAATCAGAGATGCATCATTTCCCACACCAATAAAGGACAGCTACTAAAAGTCTGTTCATAATTAGCTGGCTTATTCCTAGTCTGATACAACAACAGGACAGCTTACAAAAGAAAGACGTAGCCAATCAGGTCATACTAACTATCCTCATTAGCTTCACACTTCAGATAGTACTGAAACCAATGTTCAACCTCAAAGAGCCATCATGTCAAACCACTCTGAAAATGTTAATACTTTGTTTGTCTACTAAAGAATACTATAAATAAAATAATATTTTAGCCAATATCTTCTTTTGGTTACCAAATGCCATATGTTTTTCTTAGTCAAGGGGCTTTCACACATGATGTTGTCTTTGCTTTTTTTTTTTTCCATTTCTTTAAGTTTGTATCTATACGAGATGATGGATGTTCACTACACTTACTGTGATGCTCATTTCATTACGTACGTAAGTCAAATCATTATGCTGTAAACCTTTAACTTATACAGTGCTATATGTCAATTATATCTCAATTAAACTGGAAGGAAAAATAAAAAATAAAATAAAATAAAATGTCCCAGTCTGGAAGGGACACAAATCACTTCTGGTTACACTCTGTTCGAAAGGACTGATTATTTGCCACCTCTGAAAGCAAGGAGGAGGTGCCCAGATACCTCCTCCAATTGACAATACCACACAAGAAAAAGAGAGTTCAAATTTTTAGTGGATAGCTAACATATAACCAACCACAAACATATAATTAGCTAATGCAGATAATTCAAGCTAAAAAAACCCTCCCTACCAAAGACATAGAAGCCCAAATTCTCTGGTCTGCACCAGACCAGAGAATTTACTAGTTAATTACACAACCAGCTTCATTTCCAATGTGAAATCATGGCCCTCATAAGACCTTCCTCATACTGATGTTTTGAATTATTAAGAGTAAAATCCACAAAGCTCTCTTTAGTTTCCTCAAAGCTATTGTAGCTTTATTGTGTTATTGTTATGGCTTTATTTAATATGTTGACATATAGTAAAAATGACTTACGTGTTTCAATGTTGCCTTTGCTGTCAAAGTTCTCTTCTAATGGTCAAGCCTACCCTTGTTTAATTATCAGTATATAACCTAAGGTAGGATGACTGTATGCCCAGAAATAGCTTTGAAATAATATTTTAAAGGATAAATAATTTAAAATATGATGTCACTGGGCTTTAAACTATAACTGGTCATATATATTTTTATTAGCATCAAGGAGAAGAAATAAAACAAGGATCTCTGACTGACTTAATGAACTCTTGCCACAGCTAAGGACAAGAATTACTAATTAATCTCTCTGGATGTTTTATAAGCACAGAAATATTACTTAAATAATAGCAACTGTATACCCAATGTCAAGTGGAATAAAAAAAAATTGCAAGTTATAGTCAAAACAAATTTATTGAAGATCATAGTCTTACTTGGATGTAATATTGGAAAATGGATGCCTATTTTACTGCAAATGCCAATAGAATCATACTTTTACAGTATAATAGTCTTGTGATGTCACACTGAGTTAAGAAGAATGTGTCATGCTTACCATCAAAAGTAGGTGATGCTGATTCTATGATGATGGCTACTATAACGACTAATTCTTCTTTCCTACGTAATCAACATGTTCTCATCCAACAGCTGCTGATGCAGTGTAGAAGCAGTTGTTCACTGCACAACTGATGCAGTGACCACTGGTGACCTATCACACTCTGAATGCCTCAGGGAGTAGACTTATCATGTTTTTCAGCCAAAGGCAATTGGGTTGACCCTATAATTTATGTGGCCTTATTTTCCTTCCAGACAAGTAACTTGTTCCTTATGTAAGGATTATGTGATACGAGAGTCAATTTTAGTAGAAAAGTTACACTGCTATAAGTTTGCTTTCTATCATGAGCTCTGTTTAGGATAGCAATAATATCAAAATTGGTTAAATAATGAGATTAGGTTTACAACACTACTGGCATTCCAGTGATTACCCAAAGGGTCTATTTTCAGTGGCTTGAAAGGACTCAGAGCCATCCAAATAATTTCTGTCCCCAAAGACTGTAGAGCCATCTTCATTAGCCTTCTCAGTTTTAGTTTGTTTACTTCTCAGACAGTAGCATCTGTTTTCCTGTGAGACTTCCCAGCCCAAAGGTTAGCATTTGACTCATTCACATAAGATTTTTAATCTTGTGTAGAGTCTTAACTAAAAATGGATAGAGATTATTCTTCTTGAACCTCCTGGGGGTTGGGTAGAGAAAGAGTTCTTTAGATCCTGTTACTCGGCGGGGGGGGGTCGCTGATTCTTGAAGCCTGATGTTGAAATTTTCCTTTTATTTTGAACTAGCTATATCCTTCAAATAAACTCATTTTTTGCTTAAGTTAGCTAGAATCAATGTCTGTGGCTTGAAACCCAAGAACCTGGAAATTAAAAAGACTGAACTGGGTGATCAAATAATCACCCAAAGACAAGAGATTTCCAGGATTCGACTGGGTGTCATTTTTACAGCTTTAAGAGTTGAAGGGTTCTGGGACTTCCCTGGTGGCGCAGTGGTTAAGAATCCACCTGCCAATGCAAAGGACACAGGTTCAATCCCTGGTCTGGGAAGATCCCACATGCCGCGGAGCAACTAATCCCGTGTGCCACAACTGCTGAGCCTGTGCTCTAGAGCCAGCACCACAACTACTGAGCCCACATGCTGCAACTACTGAAGCCAGTGCACCTAGAGCCCATGCTCCGCAACAAAGAGTAGCCCCCGCTCACCGCAACTAGAGAAAGCCCGCGCATAGCAATGAAGACCCAACACAGCCAAAAATAAATAAATAAATATATTAAAAAAAAAAAAAAAGAGTTGAAGGGTTCTACCAAACAGACACATATGAAAGAAGGTCTGTCAAGTTCAAAGGATTTACAAACTATGTTAACAGCCAAAGAAATGCCAAATTCAGTCAAGCCACACAGATAGGAATAATGATTTCCATAAGCAAGGCAGGGAAGTGACTACGTGGACTAGGAGAGAAAACTCTTTACATTATGAAGTCCTTCTAATAATTGGCGTTGCAAACAAGAATCCACTCCTCACCTCAGCTAATAACCTGAGCCATTACATATGTGAGAAGTTATCCCTAAAGTGTCTTAGGATTTGATAAATGTTTATGTAGTAGGTAAAGCTACCTTAAACCCAGGAAGATTAAGAATTGAGTTTTAAATATTTCAGAGAATTATATCTAAAATAAACCCATGATAATAATAATTGTGGTTTAGGAATCTCTACATATTTTGTATTTTGTGTACTTATACTATTTTAAAGAACATAACCTATTAGTATAATTCATTTCATAATTCATTTTAAAATGCATAAATATATAATTTAGATTGGTGATTTTAAGTAGAAAATGTCTTAGTTTATGTATTGTCAGAATTATTTAAAGGAACTTAAGAGTCACTGGTATTTGCATATTTAATTTATTAGATTTAAAAGAATATTCAAGAATTCAGAGTGGTTTTGTTCATTAAGCCTGACAACAGAAACACCTAAAAAGAAGTAAAAGTATTACATTTATAATTGCCATTTAAAATGTCTTAAGATGTTTAACTTGCTCTGTATAGGAGGCTAAGTATTATCCAAACTTTAAAAATGATATATAAATTTAATTAATAAATAGAATAAAATTTGTAAGCTGAATATAAAAGTTTCAGCATTTGTAATTTCAATAAATACAATAATATTTTCATACTGAAAACAATCCCCCCCAAAAGCACATTGACAGAATCCATAAGGGTGGATGGTAAAGGGAGAGGCATTAGTTTCTAAGCCAGTTTTGTTAGCCATGTTAACAGTAAGTGTTACATACAATGAAAATGTATTATTTACATCCTACATAATACAAATGTATTATTTGATCAAGTCTTTTTTCTCAGCCTTAGAGTTAAACTTCTCCTGTGCTTTCCAAATACGTGATTTTTCCTGTCATCTTATAATGCAGCTAGAGCTTAAATTTATTCTCCTGAGACAACTGGTCTATGATTTCCTCATGAATTACCTATGTGCATGAAGACAGGAGAAATTACATTCAATTAAAGGGTAGAATGAAAAGAGTAGCAAACTAGAAGTTGTTTGAACTGGGTCGAAGTTTCTCTCTGAACAAAATTAACTACAGTTTGGGACATATCATTTAACTTCTCTGTGGTATAGTTTCCTCATCTGTGAAATGAAGAGAGTAGACAATAATACCTCCAAGGTTTTTGCCCAATCTCAATATAATTATTAATTATATTAATTAATTATATCAAAATTATTATAACTATTTTATTATTCAAAAAGAATTTAGAATAAAGATATGAAATATCACAAATTATGATTAATCTTGGATGGAAGACCTAAATAGACATTTCACCAAAGAAGACATATGGATGGCCAAAAGGCACATGAAAAGATGATCAACATCACTAATTATTAGAGAAATGAAAATCAAAACTACAATGAGGTAACACCTCACATCAGTCAGAATGGCCATCATCAAAAAAATCTATAAACAATAAATGCTGGAGAGGGTGTGGAGAAAAGGGAACCCTCTTGCACTGTTGGTGGGAATGTAAATTGATACAGCCACTATGGAGAACAGTATGTAGGTTCATTAAAAACTAGAAATAGAACTACCATATGACCCAGCAATCCCACTACTGGGCATATACCCTGAGAAAACCATAATTCAAAAGGACACATGTACCCCAACGTTCATTGCAGCACTATTTACAATAGCCAGGACATGGAAACAACCTAAATGTCCAACAATAGATGAATGGATAAAGAAGATGTGGTACATATATACAATGGAATATTACTCAGCTATAAAAAGGAATGAAATTGGGTCATTTGTAGAGATGTGGATGGACCTGGAGTCTGCCATACAGAGTGAAGTAAGCCAGAAAGAGAAAAACAAATATCATATATTAGCACATATATGTGGAATCTAGAAAAATGGTACAGATGAACCTATGTGTAGGGCAGGAATAGAGACATAGACATAGGAAACGGACATGTGGACACAGCGGGGGAAGGGGAGGGTGGGAAGAATTGGGAGATTAGGTTTAACATAAATACACTACCATGCGTAAACTAGATAGCTAGTGGGAACTTGCTGTGTAGCACAGGGAGCTCAGTTCGGTGCTCTGTGACAACCTAGATGGGTGGGATGGGGGTGGGGTGGGAGGGAGGTCCAAGAGGGAGGGGGTATATGTATACACACAGCTGATTCACTTCATTGTACAGCAGAAACTAACACAACATTGTAAAGCAATTTTACTCCAATAAATAAATACGTAAATAAATAAGTAAAATAAAAAATAAATTATGATTAACCTTTTAAAAAAATTTTTAAAGGAAAAATCATGACTCATCAAATGAATACGTATCAAAGATTTTGACTCCTTAGTAAAATGAGGGAACCAGTAAGATGTTACAACTGAGTCAAAGAATTCAAAATATCATACCTTTTAAGCAAAGAAAAAATGATGAGATGAATTTATAAATGGATGCAAAATTGGCAAAACTGGTCAATATCCACAAAATGATACTCAATTTCACTCCACTGGACAAAATTTGCATTTCTATGGCCTAAAATTATTTATATTATTTGAGTTTTCTATAGGCTTTTACAGTTCTACAAAGCTGTAAAACAGTCAAGACGAACAAAATTGTACATCCTGGGGTTCCTCCAATTAAAGTTTATTCAGTAATCTCTTTTATCCATTGCAAAATATTCCTCAGTTCAAACATAAACTGAGTTGTCAAGACAACATTGTGGAGGATTAGAAATGGTAGAAGATAGCAGTGAGGGTTAGTTCTTTACATCTTTATTCATTGTCTTATACAATCTGTAACTTCATTAAATAGAATAATATTTTCATATTCAAAATAATCCACCCCCCAAAAATCAGAATCCATAAGGATGGATTCTATATTCAAGTAGAAAAATGTATATGAGAAAGTTCTCAAAATTCTTTATTTCTTCAGATTTCCACAGCCCAGTAAATGGGACACCAGGTTGGTCCAGCAGAAATCTGGAAGTTGCACTTGATTCCAGCCTCTTCCTTAACCCCACATCATGATATTAGTTAGTAGCCCTGTTACTTTTATCTCCAAAATGTATCTTACCTCTGTTTTTGTCTTTCCATCTTGACTGTCACTACTCTATTCCAACAACCATCAGCTTTTATCATAACTACTACCATCACCTTTCAAACACATGGCAGGAAAATATTTTAAACTATTAATCTTTTATTATTATTATTGCTGTATTTCTTTCTTCTCCTATCATTCAAACAAATAGTCAATCCAGTTTTCACTGTCAGCTTGGTAGGAAGGGAAGGACTGTGGCAGAGAAAAATCAGAAGTAGCTTTGTAATCTTCCAGGCCTTAGTTTCCAAAGGCCTAATCCCTAAAGCTGGGTGAAGATTAGGGTATACACAAAGCATCCAGGCCACAATTGTGAAAGGAAAATGATTTCCCTAAAACAAGAATGAAATTCCCAGGACTTTAGGGGATAGGTTGCATAGTGAGAACAAAGAGATCTGAGGGTCTAAATACAGAGGGGACTTTCTAGGCAAAGCCACTGGAGAAGTGGAAAGACTTCAGTAATGAAATGACTAACTTTGTGGGAATCTGGGCAGCCTTGCAAAAATTCCTACACCCCACCCTGGCAGAGAGCCCCTGGATATGAAAAGCCATGTTGAAGAGAATGACTGATTCTCAGTTGTAACCTGGGATTGAAAATAGATGGACGATTCAAGAACCAAATGTTTTCACCCCACTCCAAACTTTACTATTGCATAAGATTCTGGAACTATGGGAAAAAAAAATGCAGGAAGTTGGGGTTAAGTCAGAATGACTAGGGTTAAAATTTTTGACCAGCCTAATGAGATGGGAGGCTTAAAATAGAAACTGAGTTATAGAAAGTAAAGGGAAGAAAAAGAGGGAAAAAAGACTAAGAAAATACAAGGAACTTTTACATCTGTAAATATGTAGGTCTAGTTATTCTTAAAAACCACCTCCTGGGGCTTCCCTGGTGGCGGAGTGGTTGAGAATCTGCCTGCCAATGCAGGGGACACGGGTTCGTGCCCTGGTCTGGGAAGATCCCACATGCCGCGGAGCAACTGGGCCCGTGAGCCGCAATTACTGAGCCTGCGCGTCTGGAGCCTGTGCTCCGCAACAAGAGAAGCCGCGATAGTGAGAGGCCCGCGCACCGCGATGAAGAGTGGCCCCCACTCGCCACAACTAGAGAAAGCCCTCGCACAGAAACGAAGACCCAACACAACCAAAAAATAAATAAATAAATAAAAATAAGCCTACACCTTTAAAAAAATAAAAAATAAAAAAAATAAAGGAGGCCAGTCAACCTTTAAAAAAGAAAAAAACCACCTCCTGATGCAAAATAACTTTAAAATGCTGGGTAAACTACTATAAAATTTGTAAATATATAACTGGGTTCACAACAAAGCAAAGGAAATCCCCTGTCCCTCTTCCCCACAGAGACAGAGAATGAAGCTGTAATTAGAGTGGTCAGCAGTTCTGAAGGTGTAGATGCCCCAGGTTTAATGACCACATAGGGAACAAGAGATAAGGGCTTGACTTGCATAAATAGCAGTAATGGGATTAGGGTTTTTTTTGCATAAAGAAAGGGTCCTTGAAGGATGACTACAACCTAAATTAAAAGGTAAGATAGAAAAAATACATATGTCTGATGGTAAAAGGAGACACTAAAATGTGATTTGTCTATCAGGGCCTCAGCTCAGCTCCAGAAGAAAAAGGAAAAAAAAAAAGAAGAAGAAGAAGAAGAAGAATCTCCCTCATAAGTCAGAACTATAGCCCTAACCTCACATGAATATGGAGTTTGAATATACATGACTCAGTTCAGGAAAACCCAGGTTAATAAGTTGAAATTGATATAGGTTTGAACCAATCCAGGATATCTAGCAGAATCAAATGCAAATCTTCTCTAGAGCAGGGGTTGGCAAAGTATGGCCAGGAGGCCAAATTTGTTTTTGTACTGCCTGTGAGCTCAGAATGTTTGAAAAGAATCAAAAGAAGGGTATTTCATGACAAATAAAAATTACATGAAATTCAAATTTCAGTGTCTATAACTAAAGTTTTATTGAAACACAGCTACATGCTACTCTTATTTGTTTTTCATATTGCCTACAACTACTTTCACACTACAGCAGCAGTGCGGTGTTGACTAGCTGTGACAAAGGCTGCATGTGGTACTCTCATGGCCTCACACTGTTGCTCAGTGCACTACAAATCACAGTGACGCGGTCATAGCTTGATAGCATTTTGAGTGTCACACATATCACCATACCACCACATTTTTTTTATTGCGTACCCATCATGTCAAAAGAAACAAAGAAGAAAAATGAAAAGAAATGTAGACTCCAAGTATCACACTTTTAAGGCACAATGGAACATGGATATTTTATCTAAACTGCAAAGAATTATGCTATTGCTATGCTAAGAGAATACAATATAGGTCAATATTACCAAACTAAATAATTGTCACACTCTTGCCAATGCCAATATTCCCAAAACAGTCAGAAAAAATGGAAAATTTAAAACAAATATCTCATTAGATCAGAATTTTTTCCACAAAAATTAAAAATCAAAATGAAGCTACAATCAACTTAACTTTCTAAGTGGCTCATTTGTTAACTAAGCAAGAAAAATGGTGTACCATTGTGAGTTAATTAAATTGTATTTGTTTGCAGCGGCCAAAAAAAAAGTTTCCAGAGAAAATAAACTTGTTTGGACTATTAAGCTCTCTGTGAGAACAGTTGTTCAAAGAGTTGAGAACATTAGAAGCAACATCAATAGTCAACTTAAAAACAACAGCAAAAATTATTTCTAATGGTTTTCCTTGCTTCTTAATGAATCAATAGATGTTACCAATACTGTTCTGTTGTAGTTATTTGAGGATTCAATACCAAGTTTGAAATGACTGAAAAATTCACCCTATGAATATTCTGAGTAAAACTAGAGTCAAGAATATTTTTTTAATTAATTAATTTATTTTTGGCTGCATTGGGTCTTCATTGCTGCGTGCAGGCTTTCTCTAGGTGCAACAAGCAGGGCTACTCTTTGTTGCAGTGCGCAGGCTTCTCATTGTGGTGGCTTCTCTTGTTGCAGAGCATGGGCTCTAGGTTCGCAGGCTTTGGTAGTTGTGGCACGCGGGCTCAGTAGTTGTGGCTTGTGGGCGCTACAGCGCAGGCTCAGTAGTTGTGGCGTACGGGCTTAGTTGCTCTGCGGCATGTGGAATCTTCCCGGACAAGGGCTCGAACCCATGTCCCCTGCATTGGCAAGCGGATTCTTAACCACTGTGTCACCAGGGAAGTCCAAGAACATTTTCAAGGAACCTATAAAAACATCAATTCAGTACAACCTGAAATGGAATCTACTAAGATATGTTACAATTGATGGTGGTAAAAATATGTGTAGAGCAGAAAAAAGGCCTTATTTGACAAATTCACAAATATTGTGAAAAAGTAAGGTATTTAAAGCCCAGGTTGGGCTTCCCTGGTGGCGCAGTGGTTGAGAATCTGCCTGCCAATGCAGGGGACACGGGTTCGAGCCCTGGTCTGGGAAGATCCCACGTGCCGCGGAGCAACTAGGCCCGTGAGCAACAATTACTGAGCCTGCGCGTCTGGAACCTGTGCTCCGCAACAAGAGAGGCCGCGATAGTGAGAGGCCCGCACACCGCGATGAAGAATGGCCCCCACTTGCCGCAACTAGAGAAAGCCCTTGCACAGAAACGAAGACCCAACAGAGCCATAAAATAAAAATAAATAAATAAATAAATAAGCAAATATGGTTAGGAAAAATATATTAAAGTCCAGGTTATTCATTGTATTTTTCATTACAAATATTTGTGGAAATTATTCAAATTTACCATGTATTATTAAACCTTTAGTATCAATGGTGAACCTCACTTGCTTTCATGGGCTTAACCATTTTCATTTACATGAATTTTTTTCAGAAATAGAAGCTGAATATCCTGACTTGCTCTACCACACATCAGTTCAATAACGTAGCGGTGGTATGTTTTTATTATGATTATTTTTAGCCCAGAGCTGATAATTAAGTTTTTCTGAATGGGAAGAGCTATCCTCAGTCACTATTACTGAACACTGAGTGACTTTGGAACTTAGCTTTTGCTACCCTCTGCATTAGCCAATTGCTTTAGGTGGCAGGTGGCAGAAACCCAGTTTGAACTAGCTGGACCAAAAGGGGAAATTCATGAAAATGCTCACAGAGTCGGGGGGGAAAGGGCAAGGATGTGGTTGAACCTTAGAGACAAGTGTGACTAGGGAGTAGAATGCCACTGGGCATCTTTTCTCCCATTTCTACTTCTCTCCAAGAATCAAGTTTCTGTATCCTAATTCAGACCAGTTCCTTCCACATGCTGGAGTGGTCCACCAGAGTACCAGAAGCCCATAACTTCATCTCAGAGAGCAACTATTAGTGGTATTTTCTGGTCCCAAGTTTGAAAATCCTGGGGAAGTGCACTGAGTAGGACAAACACAGCCTGATGTCCACCCTATACCAATCACTGTGGAAAAAGAGGCAGGCTCCACAGGAAGATGCCACCACCATTGGAACCACTTGCTTGGAGAAGGGAAAAGAGAATTTCTCTGAAGAAAGGGCTGCTCTGGACAGATAAAACAGCTGATGTGCTCAGCAACCTTCTAAGATGTTTTTGCTAAACCGGAAGTTCTCAAAGTGTGGTCCACAGACTCCTAGGGGTCCCCAAGATCCTTTCAGGTCTGCAAAGTCAAGACTATTTTCATAATAATACTAAGATGCTATTTACCTTTTTTATTTTTTGGTCCTTTTTTAAAATTTTGCATTGATGATGCAAAAGCGATTGTGGGAAAATGTCTGGTGCCTCAGCATAAATGAAGCAGTGGTTCCAAATTATATTCGTAGTCATTGTATTCTTCAACACCATGCACGTCTAGTTTAAAGGGGAAAAAAGCATGTTTCACTTAAGAACTCCCTTAAAGAAGAGTAAAAACTATTAACTTTGTTAACTCTTGATTTTGAATATGTATATTTTTTCATATTTTATGTAAATAAATGGGAAGTATGCATAAAGCATGTTTGCTGCATGCCAAAGGGAGGTGATTGTCTCAAGGAAATGCACTTATGTGATTACTTGAGTCACAAACTTAACTAACCACTTTTTTTGTGGAACACAATTTTTATTTAAAAGAACAACTAAAAGACAAACTATGGTTATTCAGACTTGGATATTTGTCAGGCATTTTTTCTGTGATGTTAGATGTCACTTCAAGGAAAGCAACCAAGCTTTCAAGTGAAAATTAGAATTTTGCCAAACTTGTATCTTCTACCACTAACTTGATAGCTTCCCAATATTTAAAGACTCTTTTGATGATATAAGTGGAGATATTAACAAGTATAGTTTTTGATGTTGTATAATGAAATGTGTTAAAATTCGGAAGATCTGCGTAACTCAGTGAACCAATATTTTCTATATGATCAACGCATGATGTTACAAAATCACACATGGATAAAAGACACATCCAAAGTGCAAAATAGACCAATGGATTTTAATGTAACAGAATATGAAAATTTTATTGAGATGCTTTCAGATTCCACCTTGCTACTAACTTTTAAGAAACTACTGTTCATTGAGTTTTGTTGCAATATAAAAGAACAAAACCACAATTACCTGAAAGGGCCCTTAAACAAATAGTTTTCAGAGTTCTAATTTTAGAAGTGCAAAGGGGTCCTGAGACCAAAATGTTTGATAAATGCTGCTCTAAACTATGTAAAAGTAGACTTCTAGAGACAAGCAATATTGTCAATGCCTCTGAGTGGTAAGGAATCGCTGATACTACACTGACAATTAGGAAGATTTTACTATTAATACTCATTTTGTAATCATCATCATAACCATTCTTACCAAATATAACAAGTAAACATTTATTAAGGCTCTGCTCTGTCTAGGGTCTGTTCTAAATGTTTTCCATGCCTTAATTAATTAATTAATAATGTAAGGATTATAAATCCTGACAGTAATCCTCTGAAGTAAGGTGTCATTATTATCATGGTCTTCACTTCATACAGGGGAAAACTGAGATTTAGAGAAGTTAATGAGGGTTAGAGGCAACGCAATCAGCAAGTCTTAGGCTTCCAATTAACTCCACTGTCAGTTAAGAAAGTCCCACCAGCACTGCTCTGTACTTTTACAGAAGATATCCACGAGGCAAGGCAAGAGACTGGACCCAGTGCTCCATAGCCATACTGCCCGTTATGATAGCTGCTAGCCATGTTTTGTTACTGAGTATTCAAAATGTGCCTAGTCTGAATTGAGATGTTGTATAAGTGTAGAATAAACATTGGATTTTGAAGACTTTCAATGAGAAAAAGAATGTAAGATATCCTATTAATATTTTGCTATTCATTACATGCTGAAATGATAAATATTTTAGATACATCAAGTTAACTAAATCATAGCATTAAAATTAAATTCACTTGTTTCTTTCTCCTTTTTCAAAATATGACTTTTAGAAATTTTAAAATTACATATATGACTTGTATTTTACTTCTCTTGGACAATGCAAATCTACAGTATCAACTCAATCAAGTTTAAAAATAGGTTTCATTATGTGCATCACCTCCAAGAGGCCAGTTTCTTCCTTCCTGAAATATTTTAAGGGTTTCCTCCTTAATTAAAATACAAATTAGTGACATGTGGTTTAGTGTCCTCAAAGAGCTCCAAACAAGTTTATTTAAATCAGGGAAACAATCATGTTTCGTCATGCGCTTTTAAAACTGCCTTTGTTCAAACAAATATTTCTTGGCAAAGTTCCAAATTTCCTCTTTTCCTCATATTGCATCACTGCCTTTAATCTTTTTTACCATTAATATTTTTTAAAAAGAAATTGGAGTTAAGAGAGAAGCAAAGTTATGTAATTAAGTATATAGCAAAAGCCACGGAGATATTTTTGCAGTGCAACTTGGGAAGAGAAATGAAGCCAAGACAAAATATATCAGGGTCTTGAGACTGCTGCACTCCTGCCTTTGGGGATGAGGGGCTGGGGGAGGAACTGTCAGAGACAGTTTAGAGCTTTCCCCTGCAGCTCAGATGTAGCAGGAGTGGAACTGCCCAGGGGAGAGTCCAAGTTTCATAACCTTTCATATGAAGAAATAGCTACAGCAGGCATTAATGTTTTCTCCTTGTACTTTAGATCCCCAAATGAGTTTTAAATATACCTCAAAGTTTCTCCTCTAATAATAGCTAACATTTACTGGCACCTAGAACATGCCAAGCCTTTCACATATGTAATCCATTTAATCTTCCCAATGAAGCCAGGAAGAAACTGAGGCAGAGAGATACCAAGTAATAAGTCAGTTAGTAGATGGAAGAGGGGGGATTCGAACCCAGCCTATGGGGACCATGGAATAGACATCAGAACTCAGCCTCTAACCACTGCACAGACTGCCTTACTTACTCAGCTCTCTCAACCGAGTTATTCTGTCTCTCCTAGGCCATGATGAATCCAAGAGTCCAGAGCTAACACTTCCATATTACCTAAAATGTATTACCCGACTTTATCTATAAATTACGATAAATTCAGGATGTCGAAAGCTAAGTCAACCAAGGGCAATTTTTAAAAAAAATTGAACGTCTACAACCCTAGAAATTCATTTAATCAGTGATCAAAAAAAGAGTGGGAGTCAGTAAAAGGCAAGTTTATCTTAGATTTTATCCCAGTGGAGCATTATGAAAGAAACAAGAAATCTCTGAAGAAACTGGCTTTTGCTATAAGGTATGACTAAAAGGTTACATGCAAATTCCATCCCTGACCCCAATGAGGAGTGCAAGTCCCCCTGCCATAATATCTTAGCATCTTTTGGTTTCCTTCATACTCAAACTTTTGTTAAGTATCTCTCAGTCTCTTTATCTGCAAAATTGGGATAAACTTACAGAGTGTAAAGTTTACAGATTACACAAAATGCTTGAAACAATCCCTAACAGAACATAGAGCAGAAGCTCAATACATGTCAGTGGGTATTATTATTTATAGCATTTCACATAATAAAGTATTGCATATATTTTGAACTCTTTTTTATTCAATTTATTTTAACAAACAACTATAAAACAGTTCACCCGTTTCTCCCATCCTCCACCACTTTAACATAATAAATTATTGCATATATTTTTGGGAGCATTCAATGTTTGACTCCTCACTACTAGAATATAAGCTTCCTGATGGCAGGGACAATTAACCACTGTGGCATACATCATAACCATGAAGAATGTGCTTCCTTGCTTTCTTGCAGTTAAGCATGGCCACTGACTTCCTTTAACCAATAAAATATGAGCAGAAGCGCCACTTCTGGACTTCCCTGGTGGCACAGTGGTTAAGAATCCACCTGCCAATGCAGGGGACATGGGTTCAAGCCCTGGTCCGGGAAGAATCCCACATGCCGCGGAGCAACTAAGCCCGTGCGCCACAACTACTGAGCCTGCGCTCTACAGCCCGCGAGCCACAACTACTGAGCCCATGTGCCACAACTACTGAAGCCCGCGTGCCTAGAGCCCATGCTCCGCAACAAGAGAAGCCACTGCAACGAGAAGCCTGCGCACCGCAAAGAAGAGTAGCCCCTACTCGACACAACTAGAGAAAGCCCGCGTGTAGTAACAAAGGCCCAACGCAGCCAAAAATAAAATTAATTAATTAATTAATTAATTAATTTTAAAAAGAAAAGAATCGTCACTTCCAGGTGGAAGACATAAATGCTGCGCATAACTCTCCTCCTCTTTCTTTCCTGAGTATAGAAGCAGTTTCCGATATGGAGTATAACACCGAATCCTGATATAGAAGATATCTACTCTGGGGAATAGCCTGGATCCAAAGCAGATGATGATAAGCGAGAAGTAAACCTTTATTGCTTAAGCCTCTGAGACTTTGGGGTGGTTTATATATATTACAGCAGCATAACCTACCTACCTTGACTATTACAACCTGTCTCATTCCCACAGCCTAGTATGAGGTCTGGCACCTAGTAAGTGATCAAATATGTTTTCACTAAATTAATAAATCAGAAGTTTTAATTGTTAATAAAAATGAATGATTTTAGTTAAAGAAATTATTTTCAACTCTATTCTGTATACAACGAAAAGCTTTGGAGATTTTAACTGATTCATACGTGGGACTCACAATCCTTTGGGTACAAAACTAACATCTTAGATATCAAAGCCTGTCACACATGCTTTACACTACTAAGGGACTCCATTAACGTCTGTTGAATTTCAACTGAACAATTTTTTTCTGTGAAGTGTTCTTGAAAATCTTTATTTCTGTCATAGGGTCACTTACTTAAATGGCCCTATCTAAAGGCACCAGTGCCTTACAGAACGTGCTTGCAAAATTCCATCTGTGGACTCCATGGCAGTCACCACACAGATGCAGTAATTCTTCATCATCACATAGACTACCCTAGAAACCAGAAGGACCTGAAGGTCAAAAGCATTAAGAGAGTTTGTTTAATAAAATAAATTTGCAGTTTCTTTGTCCAGGGAGGAGGAAAGGGGGTTGGGCATTAGGTTGTAATATCTTTGACTTCTCATTTCAACAAGAATCAATAAATTTACCAAGACAAAAGAGAAAACATGAGCTCAGTTTAATCTGGTTGTGGAAGCATGACAAGCTCTACAAGTGGTGATGGTGGGGTCAGGAAGAGGAACTGACATCATCACAGATAAAGTCATGAGGCCCGAGGGAGTGAGAAAATACAACTTGAGGCTCTGTCTGGTATATGAGAAAGAAGTCACAGAAAAAGAAAGCTGTTCTATAGAATGGATAAACAACAAGGTCCTACTGTATAGCACAGGGAACTATATTCAATATCCTGTAATAAACCATAACGGAAAAGAATATGAAAATATATAGATAGATATACACACATATATACATATATATATATATAACTGAATCACTTTGCTGTACAGCAGAAATTAACACAACATTGTAAATCAACTATACTTCAGTAAAATAATTTAAAAAAAAAAAAAAAAAGAAAGAAAGCTGTTCTCCAGCACTGCTAGGTCCTGAGCAAATCAGTTCTTTAGGAAGTCTCCTTAATCCCAGCTCTAGTGACTAGGGGACCACCAGGCTCATAATAACATAGATATTGGAAGATGATATAGCATCTGGTCTGATAGAGGTGTAGAAAATAAGCAAGTCTAAGGTGATGGAGAGGATTAAGTGAAAGATCAGCTTCGATCTGTGTGAACACACAGAAACCTTGGGCTTTGAAGAGAGAGTATAGTACAGGGATGACCCCAGGTCCCTAGGCAGGTATCTTATCTGTACCATTAGCTAGTTGTGTGACCTTGGGCAAGTACTTAAACCTCTCCATGCTTTCATTTTGTCCCCTGAAAATGAAGCTATCATAGTGCCCACTTCACAAAGAATTGTTCTGAGAACTTGACTTGGTTAATACCTGTACAGCACAGTTGTCTAGCACACAGCAATTCTCAGGAAATGTCAGCCTTTGTTATTATGTCCTGGTACACAAACTCTTCAGTTACGGGATCCAGCCCTTACCAGCTATGTGACCTTGAGCACATTACCTAACTTCTCGGTGCCTTAGTTTTTTATCTTTAAAATGAAATAATAATTCTTATGCGGTAGGGTTGTTAGAAGCATCATGGTACAACACCCAGTAGGGTGCCTGGCTCATAATTATCGCATGATCACTGTTACCTGACATTAGTACTGTTTCTTCTCCTACGAAGCTGAGTAGGAAGGCAGACATCCTGGCTCAGGCACCAGGAAATGCAGTGGGGTTGAATGTGTGTGAGGGTTTAATGTACACGCAGGAACGTTTGGAGAAATGAAAGAAAAGGAAAAGGTTCTCATACTTGGAAAGAAGTGTACGCTCTCTTACAGTAGTGGGGTCTTGGCTCTTCGAGGTGACACCTAAGATGGTACACGGTCACGTGTTTAAAGGTTGTCACTCCTGTAAGAAAAGCTGAGATCAATTCCCGAGGGCAGAAATCTGCTCCCACTTCTCTGCCTCCCCTTAGTTCCCAGCACAGTGCCAGCCGCCCCAAACATTTGCTGAACCGGGTCAAAACTCGGGTCTCGCGCCCTGACTGTCCAGCAGAGGCCGCCCTGGGCCGGGACTCCCGGGACACGAGGGCTGGGAGAGGAAAGGCCAGGGGTGGCCTAGTCATCTCCGCGGGACCCGGGTGGGAGGGGTTTGGCGGCGGCGGAGGCGGCCCGGGCGGCTGGGATGGAGCAGAAGCGCGCCGGTCGCCGGAGTACAAGCAGCTGACGGAGACGCGCGGCGCTCGCCTAGCTTCCCCTACCGCCGCCCGAGCCGCCCGCTCGCCCGGCTCCCACCGCAGCCAGCGGACAGAGAAGGAGCTGCCCGCGCTCTGGGCGCTCGGTCAGTCCCGGCAAACTCTCCCGCTGCCCGCGCCGGGTTCGGCACCAAACCCCAGGGTACCATGGTCTACAAGACTCTCTTCGCTCTCTGCGTCTTCACGGCAGGTATTTTGGGGCGCCGATCTGGCGGAGGGCTGGCTCGGCGACCAGCGCTGGGGGCGGGGGCTGAACCGGGGAGACCGGAAAATAAGTCGCCGCGCGCGGGTGGCCGGAGAGGTGCGAGCCTCCAGCGTTTCGCAAAGCTGCGTGCGCACTTGGATTTAGAGCGACGTGCGTTTTTGGAGATCCTGGGCCGAGCCGGAGCGAGGGGATGACAGGGTTCTTCCGGCCGCAGCCCGCGCCCGTACAAACTCCGGGCTTTGTGAAACAGGTGGCTTCACGACGCGTTTGAAACCCGGGTTGGCGACACGGACTGAGACTAGAGGCTTCTCGGGTCTCCGAGCACACCTTGCCAGAGTTGGGCACCAGACAGACCGGTTGACGCGGTTGGACTCGGGGAGGGATAAGAAGGAGAAGAAGGGGGGATCGCATCTGGGAAAGCTTTAAGCCGTGGCCGCGCACCCGGCGGGACTGGTTTGCGTTCCCCGAGATTCGGTGGTCTTTGGTCTCCGGCGACCCTTCCTAGTTACGCGTGGGGGTGATGCGGCCTTAACAGCCTCACGGCAGCTGCTCCGACCCGGCTCGAGCTCGTGATCACCCCTGGGGATTTGCAATTCTACCCTGTGGCCCGGAAACTCCCCCAAAATATGTGCCCTGGCAGAAACTGTTAACTTGGCGAAAACTAGCATCCTCCCCATTCCACCCACTCCCCCTACACACACTCACCCTCGGGACGGCTTCCCCACGCGCGCATCGCTGGCCTCAGGACCACGGATGGCAGCGGCCTCCAAGCAGGGCCTGGGGAGAGAGGAGCCGGAGGACTGAGCTCGGCTTGGTGGGCGCAGAGGAGAGATTCAGAACAGCGCTTTAAGTCTGAGGGTGGGGTATCCAGTTTTTCCAGAAAATGTAGGCAGACAAGGGACAACTGACTACGGATGAGGCACTGGTGGAAAAAGCAGCCCGAGTGCGGGGACACCGGCGTGTTTAGATAAGAATGTTCCAAAGCCACATACATAACCATTTACTCATGCTTGTACTCCGTGTGTGTATTTCTTTTCCTCCTGAATTGCTTGGGTTCCTGTAATCGTGGACACAAGTCGTTACAATCCCTTGAAAAGAAGCTAGGGGTTTCCAGGCAGCTCACAAAGGATAATGCAGTTTTGAGGAAAAGTTTCCCAACTTGAGGCTAGAGCGAGTCTTTTTCCTCTACTTGCTGAACGCATGAGAAAGCTCCCTTTTCTCTCTGGTGTCTGCAAGGTTTGGAGGTGCGTCCGCAGAGCGTTCCCGGTCCCCTGCCGCTTTTGGTTGCTCCAGCCAGGCTGGGAGCGCCTGTATCCCCAAGTGTGACAGCTGACTCCCTAGCCCCGGGATTGCCAAGAGACGTTTACGAAATGACAGGAAAGGTGCCTTTCTTTCTCCTCTCTAGAAATCCTTTCTTGAGGCTTGAGGCTCAGAAAACCTTCAGTGAGCCAGTAGAGCTGGTAGGTAGGTTTGTTGGCTAATTTTATTTAGTGGCTTGTCTTTAATTTTTGTTTTTTTAACAGCTCTGGCAGTTGGCAACGCCGGGATTAACCCTACTAAGGCAGTGTATTGCGGGGTTTTTTTCTCCCTAAGGAGCTCAAGATATATATATATATATATATATTTTTTTTTTTTTTTTTTTTTTCTTGGCCAGTTTTAGCGTTTAGCATCGCTATTGCTGCGGCAAGAATCTTGACCTTGTTCACGGCCCAGACTGAGGAGGCTGGTAGCTGGGGACCCGCTGAGCGGCCTCACTCATCCCTGCACACATGTGTCGAGGTCAGAACCAAGAAGATCACAGCCTCCCAGTTCTGGGGTTCCCCTGACCCCGGAAGACATAGTTATGTTTCTGAGTACATCTCCCTAACAGAGTGATGAAGCGTCCTTTCCTCTGAGTTTGTGCCTCAGAAGGAATCTCTTTGGGGGTCAGTGTGTTGTTAGAGCTACTTGCAATAAGTTATCAGGAAAATAATATAAAAATAGGCATAAATACCGTACAAGGTTGTTTACATCCCAAAGTAAGGTGTTTTGAGAAACTAAAATATAACTTTTCTAGAAAAAGTTGTAAAGGAGAGAGGGACAACGGTTCTTGAAATGAAAGTGGCATGCGTGTTTCAGTGGACCATCCTGGGGCTCCCTTGGCAAAGCTCTAGTTAGTTTCATCAGGCAGTTGCTTTTTTCCCTCCCCCCTCTATCTTTAGAGGATTCAGGAAATTTTTTGTAAAACTCTTGAGGTGATACTTTCTTGAGCCAGGAATGGGGCTTAGCAGGGGACTTTTTTAGCTTAATAAATCTACTCAATACATATACATAGTGTTTTCTCCAGCCTGTATAATGGACACTTGTAAATACCTGTGCATTGTCAACAACACAGCAAAAGTAGATCTCTACACTTATTCACTTGTATTTTAAAAAGAAGGAAGAGAGAAATCTTGGGCTGTCTTCAGTTCTCTCAGAGTTGATTGCGGTAGAAAACTAGCATGGCTATTTTACAAACCGTTCCCAAACACCTCTAAGGCCAGTACTCTAGGCATACAGGAGTACTGCCCCTAAATTACAAGCCAGAACCTCCAAGGGCAGGCAGCAGAACCAAGAAGGGAGGGAGGATGGCAGGCCACAGGAAGCTTCCATCTTCATCCCTCTCTCTCTCCTCTCTAGATTCAATTCTTTCATTCCCACCACTGTCGATGCTGTTCTCCAGTGCTCTATGGCTCAATATATTAAAAAATTCCCTCACTGAGACATCTGAGGTATACTGGAACTTCCCAAAGTCCTTTTCCAAACATTCAAGGAGTTCAAGGGGAAACAAGCATAGGTAAGAGAGGCAAAAAATCCCTTGACCCGGTTTTTCCTGCCTTAGGTTCTGCCCTGTCTGCCCCACCCCAGGGAGAGTACTGCATTCTGCCCCATTACCCAAGCTGACTTATTGGCCCCATGGTGATCAAGACCAGCAGAGCTAGATTCCAGTCTGCCACCCAGCTAGAGAGCCTATTTGTGTCCCAGGCCTGTCAGCTAGCTCTTCTCCAAGTGACTAACATCTCGAATGTCCTTATCCTCAAAGGAAGACCCCACCCTACACATTTATGGCTCTGTTCTCAGTATAGGTCCTGATATATGGCAGGGCTTTATCATAAGCATATTAAAGCCATATCGTAAATCTTATCATAAACATGTTAAAAATAAACCAAAAAATGCACACACATTTATGGGAACGGCAAGGTTGCCTATGGTTGGTTGGGAGTGGAGGTGAAGGGTGGCTTGCATGCCTTTAGCCTGGTTACCTCCTATTCCCCTGAAGTCTGTGTCACAAAGTGACACCTCCTTCGCTGTGAAACCTGCCTGAGAAGGTGGAAGTTCTCCATAATTATGGGATAGATTTACTGAGACAGTGTTGCGAAGTGGTGAAGCACGGCTGCAGATTCTGCAGCTAGATTGCCTCAGTACACAGCGAAGTTTTACTACTTACTAATTGTATAATTTAGGGCACGTAATCTAACCACTCAAGTTTTCTTATCGACAAAATTGGGGAAATAAAACTTCATCAGACTGTTGAAAGTGGTAAATAACTGAATATACCTATAATGCCTGGGACATAGTAAGCGCTCAATAAGTATTAGCGATCGTTGTTGCTATTATTCTTATTAATAAAGTTGACTGTGTTCGGCACCAATTAGGTCATCCTCTCCAAAGTTTATGTGTTTGTGCTTGGACTATGTAAATTGAAGATTTAAACTAATATTCCAGCACAATGCCAGCTGTTCTGGCAAACATTCATGTGCAAATTAAGAAAAGATTCAACTGAGCCTACTAAATGCCTAATTTGAAAAGGTTAATAATGTGCCAGTTCAAATTTAGCACAACAGTCCAAAAAACACTCAGTAACAAACAGAAGTAAAGTCTCATGGAAGATGTTATTTCTTCCACAAAGTCTTTTGCAGACTGGTGTGTTTCAAAAGCCCAACTCAGCTAAACCTTAAGGTCAGGTTCCCAGAGCCACAAGTTTTGGATAATTCAGATCAAACAACTTAGGAAAAGGCATTTCATGGCGTATGAATGATCCAGAATGGCTCTCTCCAGAATCCAAAAACATCAATAATGGCCAGATCTCTAATTTAACTTGATCATTTGGGCCTGGTCTAGTGGTGCTTTCATTGTGCTTGTGCTTTTATAAGAAAAATATTGGCCAAATATTTACACTATTTGAGCAGATTTTCTTAAACTACAATTTTTGGGGGGACAGGGGTGGGGCTGGGGGGTACAGCATCCACTGGAAACAACGAAGAGGGACATTTAAAAAATATTTTCAAAGTGGATTGACTGTTTTAACACCCAAATGAAAGGAATCCTGCTGTAACATTTACGATGGTTTTCTCCCTTTTAGAAGTTATCTGTTACTGAAATTGGATACGTTAGTTTAGGAATCAAATATAGTCACCCCTAAGTATCCAGAACCTGGCCCCCATACCAAAATCCTCAGATGCTCAAGTTTCTTATATAAAATGGTATAGTATTTGCATATAACCTACACACATCCTCCTGTATACTCTAAATCATCTCTAGGTTGCTTATAATACCTAACGCAATGTAAATGCTGTGGAAATAGTTGCCAGCATGTGGCAAGTTCAAGTTTTGCTTTTTGGATTCTGGAATTTTTTTCCCAATATTTTCGGCCCGAGGTTGATTGAATCCACAGATGCAGATCCCACAGATACAGAGAGATGACTGTCTTTGCTTTGCTAGCAAGGTATTGAATAAAACAGTTGCCTAGAAAAAATTAATGTTTCATTTAGAAGACAGCAGTGGTTATGAAAAGAGGTAGGCAAATAGTGGGTACCTGCCTTATGCAATGATTGCTTTTTAGTTGGAAATGCAGGGCTAATAGGTTATCATCCAGTTAATGTGCAAGTAGAGTTACTATAAAATAAGACAGATTTGTGTATGTAGTTCATGGCATTACATTTCGTAGTCACAGCTTAAATTATTTAAATGACGGGGATTGATGTAACATCAGATTTTCTGATGTGTGGATCTTTAAACAGTCTTCATGATCCTTTATAGCAGCGTAGCCCATTTCTTTTACCTGTTTTAATATCGTTTATAAACCTTGAGACTTATGCTATTTTATAAGTAATAGAAACCATTACAACAAAATAGGCGATTATATAATTGTTTTCATCTGTGTTTTTCATTGGTGCAAGGTGGCATAATGTCAATTGAAAATAAGCTGTTTTAATTTTCCTTTGGCTAGTGTTGCCAGATTTAGCAATTAAAAATACAGGTTGCCCAGCCCAATTTGGATTTCAAATAAATAGTGAATTCTAAGTCTATCCCACATAGTACTTGGGACACACTTAAGCTAAATAATTCTTCGTTGTTTATCTTGAATTCAAAGGTAACTGATCATCCTGTATTTCTTCTAGCAACCCTACCTTTGGCCTTCCATGTGTGGTTCATCAGTGCAATGGGTTTGACATAGGACTGGCTTTATTTTGAACCCTGCCCCACCCGGCTTTAGCCACCCCACTCCATTTCATTCATTCATCACAATCTGTTCATGGGAAGATGACTCGGAGATTTCAAAGCAGCTCTGTCTCTCTGAAAGCAACTTATAACGTTAGGATTCAGAGGCAGCTCTCCAATGGAACATTTTGAATTGGATTGCATATCCATTTACTGTGCACTGTTATGTTTTTCTGAACAATCGGTGGGATTTCTGTAGCCTCCCTGAGGCTACATTACTCTACCCTTTTGTGACCTTTCCTTTAAAAAAAAAAAACAAAAAACAGTATACTATTTGAAATGGTAACAGTGTTCTTGCATAGGAGCTGGAACTAAGGGCCTTCCAGAATCCAGCTGGCAGCTGATTAAAAAAGAAAGTTAATAGAACAGCTTTGGATTTCAATGCTGTCTTCTGTGCCAGGATCTTAACACATCTCACAATTATTATATAAGGTTTGCATAATTCCTACAGGATAGGTCTATAGGTATCACTTGAAATCTGTGGCTATATGGAGCCTGAAGCAGCATATTAGACAGAATTTCAAGGCAGATTGGGGAAAAAAATCCTTTCAGCAATTAGACTGTGGTGGAAATTTGCACCTTTATACTTAAGGCCAAATCTGTGACTAGGTAATTGTTAAGTGGAAAAAAAAATTGTGGAAAGTTACCAGGTGTGATATTTAGAAAACACGTCTCTTCAATACAAAATAAGATGAATGACAGAATACAGCTTTATGATAATATCTTCCATTTACAGTCCAAATTCTGACACCTGATTTTCTTTTCCATCAAGGAGGAAATAAGGGCACAGAAACTTTAGGGCAGGTGTTGCACCTGAGAAGAACTGGAGGAGAGAAGGTTTTGTTTGATTGATTTTTCATTTTTTTGGCCATGGTTGTAAACTTAAAGCTATCATTCAAGCTTCTCACTGGATAGAACATATTATATTTCCCTGTATGGGGTTATTAAAATATATGTTACCTTTAAAATTATGATATTCTTGGCAGCTTGTGTAGTCCGGAAGCATAACCTCATTCCTGAGAGAGTTTTTTCACCCACTGTTTTATCCACGATGGGTTGTTTACTGGGGTTGTCTGCCCCTTATAAAATCTTTTCGTTTTCCATTGGAAAAGCTTTTGTGATCCACAGATAGACAGCAGGCAGATACCATTATACTGGCGTTGAACAGTTATTTCATTGTTAAACCCTCCACACTATATGATTCTTGCTTTATACTGTAATTTAGATTCTTTAGGAAGAGCAGTAACAATTATTGTAAGGATAAAAGGATGTCCTCTTTATTCACCATGCAAAAGCTATATGTGTTTAGGGAAATGTTTAAGACTCTGGTCATCCTATTGCGCTAAGGTAATGTGTCACATTAGGAGAGGACTCAGTACATCTCAGAATTACATGAGGGAGTCTCAAAGCCCATTTGTCCATGAGAAGGTCCTAAAGAAATCTGGTGGACTTGAACACCTCTTTGTTGGTTTAGGAAAAGAGGCAAGTTACTGGTGGATCACATACTCGGCTGGTCATGGAAATTCTTGCTGTTGATGGGTCAGCTGCATGAGAGGTAACATCAAGCTGAATAAGGCCATCACCCAACCAAAGGGAACTCAGCATGTTTGGTCTTAAAAATGACAGTGTTGTCAGAGATGGCATTCCAGAGGAGAGAGCCGTGGAATTGTCCGTTTTGAAGAACTGTTCAGACAGGTCTGAGCATGAGAAAGAATTATCAGTTTTTGAGGATAAATGATCATTCACCGTTTACCTTCTAGGAAATGTAGGAGGGGAAGGAAGTGTGATATCACATTTCATGTGGAAACTGGATAAGAAATGGACAGAGGGCAGGGGCCATGGCTGTTTCAGAATTTCTGCGTAGGACACGTGGAAGAGGCTAGGAGTGGTCTGTTGCATGAGATGGAGAGAATGTCTGGTGGCTGAACAAGGGGCAAGTGATTGTTGAAATTATTGGGGGCTGCTAAAGACCAAACCACCTCCTTGATGCTGCTACTGGGAATGGAAGATTCATCAAGTTTCATTTTTAGGCGAAGGAGATAAGAGATTCCTCCTCAAATTTATATGCACATCAAGCCTCTTTTAGTACACCTTTCTAGTTTTGTGAAAGGCTGCAAATTGAACCTTTCAGAGGAAACGATGTGACAGCCCTTAATGGCAGGTAATTCAGGTACCCTCAGCATTGTGAAAGGGGCAGAAGAATAAGAAAATGCCCTGAAATGTCAAGAGGAATTCAGCTGCGTGGTTTGGTTGCATGAAGGAGGGCTGAGTGACCTGGGGTTGCCCGCTTCCGGGCTGGCCTCCTAGACTGCTCTTCGCGAAGAGTCCTATTTTGAGCAGATTCCCCCGTTCAATGCTTATTTGAAGAGAAACACAACCCTGGTATTTACCCAATGAGGATGGGATTTGTGTTACTTTCTCTGAGAGGCTACATGGTATGGTGGAAGAGGCTTTGGAGGAAGACAGGCTGGTGTGATGTCAACTCTGGGGTCTCGGTCTCCTCCTTGGAGAGTTATGATAATACACATCAAGTGCCATGTGAGTAAACATTCAACAAAAGTTTATTAAACAATGCATAGATTTATTTTATTTTACTTCATTTGCACGTCCGGCTCACACTCCTAGAATATAAGATGCATGAGAATTTTAGCTGTTTTGTCCCAGCTGTGTCCCCAGCATGGAGAACAGAGCAAGACATGTAATGAGTGCCTAGCAAATATTTGTTAAATTAATTTTTTCATAAATTTATTTATTTCTTTACTTCTTTACTTATTTGGTTGTGTCGGGTCTTAGTTGCGGCCTGCGGGATCTTCATTGTGGCATGTGGGATCTCAGTTCCCCAACCAGGGATCAAACCCATGTCCACTTCATTGGAAGGCAGATCCTTAACCACTGGACCACCAGGGAAGTCCCTGTTAAATTAATTTTTAATGGAGAATCTTCATGTGTTGTCTAAGGCTCTGGAGATAAGCAATGAACAAAATAGAAGTCTACCCTCATGTTCTTTGAGGGTGATTAACTTTGACTTGGTCAGAAGAAAATCAGTAGCTGACCATCTCACAGTCATCTCAAACGCAACACATCCAAATATGAACTCTTGGACTTTTCTCCCAGAATAGTCCCTAGCAGAAGCCTTCCCCATCCCAATTAATGGCAACTCCAACTTTCCAGTTGCTTAGGCTGAAAATCGTGAGTCATCTTTGAGTCTCTTTTTCTCTCAACACCCCTCATCCAATGCTTCAAGAAAATCTGTTCACCCTACCTTTAAAATACATAAAATCAGACACTTTCTGCCACCTCCATTGCTGTCTGTGGTGTGAGCCCCCATCCTCTTTCTCCCGGAATCCTGCAGGGGCCTCCTCTCGGGCCGCTCAGCTTTTACCCTTTCCCTCCTAAGGTCTGGTCTCTAGAGAGCAGCTGTCGATCCAGTGGAAATGTATCAGATGATGACATTGCTCTGTTCGCAGCTCTGCAATGGCTTTCTGCTGTGCTCAGAGTGAAATCTCAGCCCAAGTCCTTAAATCAGCCATCCAGACCCACTTGAGCTGCTCCCCCTTCATCTTGGACCAGGGCTCCTATCTCTCCTCTGCTCCCCTGACACCAGCCACACTGGTTTCCTTATTGCACGCCATGGCTGGTTCCTCTCTCTGGAACATATTTTCTCTAAATATACATGTGGTTAATTCCCTCACCTTCCTAAAACCTTTGCTCAGATGTCACCTTCTCAGTGAGACTTACCTTACCAACATTTTTTTTTTTTTTTTTTTGTCAGTTACTCTTTTATTTCCCCCACCCTTTGAAATTGTCAAGCATACTTTGAGGAGGTGTTTGATTACTGACTTCAGGCTCTTTGGCTGTAGCATCCAGTCTGCACTTCTCCTTCTGGTCTCTTTCTTTCCTTGCTGCTCTATGATTATTTCTGCATCATTAGATTTCCTTTCCTGTGTTCCCAAAGGATGAACATATTTACAGTCAGTCCTGGAAACCTGATCTTTATCCTGAATTTCTGCTCAAAAGCCACCAGAGGTTAATCATGTGGACAATCTTATTTTATTAAGAAAATGTGTAATACATACTAAAAATAGCAAGCCTTGCTTTGGTCAGTTTCATCAATGCTTCTTAATCTGGACCTCATAGAACATGCATTTTTTGCTCTTTGATTTCTTTTATTCTTCTTGACCAACATTTTTAAATTGCAGTCTGTTCTGCCTGCCAACACCATATTCCCATTGCCCCTCATCTGCCTCTTGCTTCTACTTTTTCCTTTAATATCTGTCTTCCTTCATCCCTAGTCCCCCCGTCCTGGGATTTTTGTCTCTCTTGTTTGTTGTAGTATCCCCAGTGCTGTGTGGCACTAAGGTGGGTACTCAAAATATTTGTTGAATTGAAGGATTAAAATACATTTTTGAGGGCTGGCACAATGAAGACTTAATTTAAATTTCACCTTAGATCCCCCCAAAAGGAGACATTGGCAAACTTGCTTACTATCAAGTGCTTGTGTCTAGTGTTTCCAAATAGCTGTTTTTAAAAAAGAGTCAGTCTTTTCGTTTTCATTGAGGGTTACAAAAGCTAAACTTGAAAATCAGCTTTTCTAAAGCTATGCACATATAAAACACTTCTTTTAAAAATGTAAGCCTTTTATTTTTTACCATGGCTATCACTTGAAAATAGCTGAAACTTCTTAAACTCTCTGGCCAATTAAGAAAATGTCACCTTTGAGCTCAGCTAGAGAAGGTAAAGATACTTCTACTATTTGAACATTTTTGAGAATTTTCTGAATAGCTAAAAAGAGCCTGGTGATGAAAGTGATTTAAGTCGAAGGGAGGCATGACTGGCAATGTCCCAGTAACATCTGAGGAAGTTAAGTCAATTCAAATGCTGAGTGTTGAGGGTGTAAGTTAGTCACAAATAAGCTGAAGGACAGAATAGGAGATTTCCTGGCCTTACAGACTCTTTCTGCCTTCATTGGTGATTCTGAAATATGAACTGTGTTTTAGTCCAAGCGATAGATAGACGTGATGGGACGTCCTGACTAAAATCAGACCTGTATCCTGCGTGCACTTGTTCCCCACCCTGCAGGGCTGACACCCCTCGGCGTGGCTGGTGTTAAAGTCACCCAGGCTGGCATATCCCCCAGCTTCAGCACCCAACAAAGACTCCTGTTACTTTCTGGCTTAAATAAAAACATCTACTCATTTAGCAGCTGCCAAAAAGAACATGATCTTGAAGAAGAACAACATACTGGTCTTGAAGCCTAAGGGATAATAGTAAAATTTAAGATGATATCAACTTGAAGAGCAACCTATAAACCAACCAAAGAAGGGAAAAGATGATTCTTTATATGAAAAACATGCTCCTTGCTTGTTCAGTGAGGTCACTTGTCCATTCTTGAGGTGGGAAGACGCTCCACCATCTTGAAGAAAAGGATGGACCGTGAACAGAGGAGGGGCAAGGAGGGGAGGCCGGCCCTTGTGCTGCAGGACCGACCGGGAACTGTGTCTGGGGTCGTGAGTGCCACTGGAAGGAAAAGGAACAGATATTGACAAGAGGAGGCTTGTGACACCCAAAATCTCAAAGCCAAGTGTGGCTGCTAAAAGAGCAAAAATTACTGCATCACCGAGGATAGAGTTATCAGGCAGAGGGGAGATGGGGGTTTTGACATTCAGAAATTTACAGCCAAGTCTTTGTTTAAAAAAAGTTGAATGGGGCTTCCCTGGTGGCGCAGTGGTTGAGAATCTGCCTGCTAATGCAGGGGACACGGGTTCGAGCCCTGGTCTGGGAAGATCCCACATGCCGCGGAGCGACTGGGCCCGTGAGCCACAACTACTGAGCCTGCGCGTCTGGAGCCTGTGCTCCGCAACAAGAGAGGCCGCGATAGTGAGAGGCCCGCGCACCGCGATGAAGAGTGGCCCCCGCTTGCCGCAACTAGAGAAAGCCCTCGCACAGAGACGAAGACCCAACACAGCCATAAATAAAAATAAATAAATAAAAAATAAACCCAAAAGTTTAAAAAAAAAAAAAAAGTTGAATGTCCGTGACAGTTGTCTCTCGTTTTATAACAGTTTTTCAAAGTTGCACTCAAGCACTGATTTGTTTTTCATTTTTTATTATGGAAACTATAAACATACACAGAAATTGACAAGAATATATCCATCCCCTGTCCAGACCCGATTAAGTCTTATTTGTTTGTCTTGGTTAAGAACTTTTTTTTTTATTAGTTATCCATGTTATACATATTAGTGTATATATGTCAATCCCAAAAGATCTTTTTAAAAATATTAATAAATTGGGAGCAAAGTAAATGTGTAATTATAAGGTACTAGTCAGATCATAATGAACAGTTCCATGTTCATTCAACTGGGCAATATTCAGCAATTGCTTAAAAGAATGAGGTGGCTCATTTACGTACTGACAGGTAGAAATGGTGACAGTATATTGAACTACTATATTGCAACTTTATATTTCACAACATATCGAAAGAGCAAGCGAAGGAATAAAATGGACCTCATGATAAAATAGTTAAAACGTCATGTGTGTGCCTATGGAGAAAAGAGTTTAGAAGTTTGCACTGGTTATTTCCGTCCAATGAGTTTTGGGTCAGTCTCACTTTTTATGCTCATTTGTTCGGCCTGAAGTTTATTTTAATGTTTGTATTGCCTTCACAATTTAAAAAGTAAAGTTATAATCAGTATTTTAATCCCTCTTTATCAGCAGTCAATGTGGCTCTAGTAAGTGCTAGATGGCTACTACTGTCCTCAAAATCTTGATTCAAAAATCCTTCCAACAGAGTCCTCAAAAATAAGATCTTAGAAAAACAAATAACTTCAGAAAGGTTTACAGGATATCACTGACTTAATGGGCAAGAAGGTTCTGGGAAGGAATTGACAAAGTAATATTATATTTTCTAAAGCCAGAGTGCTGCATAAATCATTAATCAGGACAACCATCTTGGAAAGTATTTTAAGAGGCTCTGAGCTAACTGATCAGTGTTTAAGGTACTTTGTTAGTTTTTAATATCTTCAGTGTTGGTCACTTATGGAAGCAATTTTAAATTAAAACATCACTCTAAGTTTTTCTAAAATGAAATTTGTCAACTTTGATGTCAAATAAGAAAAACAGCCCTCAGAAGAATATACAGTTTATTTTCCTTTTGGCAACATTGAATCTGTTATATCATCTTTTCAATAAAATAATCAATAAAATGTGGTTTAGGTAAATGCTAGGAGATACATTATTAATACTCCATGGCATTATCAGAGAACAATACTAGAGAGAGGGGGCTGGAGCAGACAGGGCTGGAAGAGGCTTTGGTGTGATCTGGGCCAACCCCTTCATTTTGTAGAAAAATCTAGGCCTGTTGGGAAGAGGGGAAATTCACATGTTTAATTTTTAGCTGTCGTAGCTATCACGCTTTATACTATGTTCATTTCATCTGCAACTTCATCTAATCCTCCCAACCACCCCGAGAGATAGGCAGTCTATTCCCATTTTGTAGTTCAGGTTGTTAAGTCTCAGAAGTTGAGTAATGAGATGCAGATCTCACAGTCGGTGAGTGACAGAGCTAGGCTTTGAACCCAGGTCTGCTGTCTTCTGCCTTGAACTGCCAAATCAGTTGATAAGTCCACTTGTGTAAATTTAGTCTCTAGAATCTCTCCCAGCTCTGATCCTCTTCGCCATCCCCACAGCTACAGCCTTGGTTGAGAACCTTATCATTTCATCCTGAACTGTTACAGTAACTCCAAATGGTCACTTGTCATGCTTTCTCTTCTCACAGTCTCTAGCAGCTCTTGTGGGACTCATTCAAGCCAGGCCAAATGGCTTGCTTCCCTCCAAAGAAGGAGAAGCAGACTCGGATCTGCCTAAGAGTCATCCAGGTGTTCAGATGGTGGTTGCTAAATTTTATTTCCAGTACAAGGAATAAAGGCTCCAGGAGAAATGGCTAACTCCAGGTCGGGGTTAGGAAATGTATAAGATGAGCCTGGAGGATCTTGTTATACCAGACAGCAGGGATGTTATCAAAGACTACGAGCCTCCTGTCAAAAGGACTCAGAACCATTTAATGAGGCTCCCACTGGCCAAAGATAGAACAGCTGGAGCATCCATAAGGATAATTTCAATGGACTGAATCACATTGTTTAAGCTCATGAGTTCATAATGGTACCAGAAATAAATCAATGATTACACAAAACTTCACTGATCTCCATTAGAGGATGCTAATTAACCAACACACTATTTTGAAAAATAATAGATAAAAGAATTATTTCAATTGATTGATTGATCTTAAGCATTTATTTTATGAGGTGTACACTGGGTGACCAAATATTAGATGATGGGATAACTGACTGTCTCCATACAAGTATTCCAGCTAACGAAGACGGCATAGTGGAAATAGAAGATCACCATATTGCCATGCGCTGGCGTGTAGATGAGCATGGAGCCTGAGGGAGTGACCTAGAGGACAGATTACCTTGAGATAGTGGAAAGTGGCCTGGAAGCTGGGACATCACCTGGATGAGGAGTTGCACAGTGCGAGGCACGGTGAATGCACTGAACACCGAAAGGCCCCCAGGGTAGCACAGAAAGGAGAGGAGATCCAGTTAGCCTGCTTCACGCCATCACACATCAGCACGGGAGATCTGGAAAGGAATCAGAGTCAACTTCCAGACAAGCTTGCTACCTTTGGGGGACCACCCTTACCTGCACGTCTTTATGAAATAAAATTTCACTCGGGCTAAGTGAATCCAGTGAAGATTGTCTTTCAAGGATTCACAGTTAGAGGAATTTAAAAGGTAGTGTAGGGCTTCCCTGGTGGCGCAGTGGTTGAGAATCTGCCTGCCAATGCAGGGGACACGGGTTTGAGCCCTGGTCTGGGAAGATCCCACATGCCGCGGAGCAACTGGGCCCGTGAACCACAACTACTGAGCCTGCGCGTCTGGAGCCTGTGCCCCGCAACAAAGAGGCCGTGACAATGAAAGGCCTGTGCACCGCAATGAAGAGTGACCCCTGCTTGCCACAACTAGAGAAAGTCCTCGCACAGACACGAAGACCCAACACAGCCAAAATAAATTAATTAATTAATTTTTTTAAAAAAAGGTAGTGTACCTTCCTGGATAGAAGGGGAAATCTTCTCCTGGCTTCTCAGTTACCCAGCAGAGGTTGCCGGTTAGTAAGTGTCTGTCCCCAAACATTACTCGCCCCAGTTTGCTGCGAACTCCTTGCTTCCTTGAACTATGCCAACCTTCCAAGCTTGGGACAAATATAGGTTAGCTATTATCGTCTTAGGGTTGCCATAACAAATGACCACAAACTTGGATGGCTTAAAACAACAGAAATTGATTCTCTCACCGTTTTGGAAACTAGAAGTTTAAAAATCAAGGTTTCAGCAGGACCATGCTCCCTTCAAAGACTCAAGGGGAGGATCCTTCTTTGCTTCTACCAGTTTCTGGTAGCCCCGGGTGTTCGTTGGCTTGTGAAAGTATTAACTCTGATCTCTGCCTCTTCACGTGGCCTTTTTCCCTCTGAGTCTGTTTCGATTCCCTTCTCATAAGGATACTAGTCATTTAGTCTTGATTGGATTAGGGCCCACCCTTACTCGGTATGCCCTCATCTTAACTTGATTACATCTGCCAAGACCGGATTCCCAACTAAGGTCACATTCACAGGTACTAAGTACCCCCTAGTTAGGGGTTCAACATGTCTTTTTGCAGGGACACACTTCAACCCATACCTGCTATATTATTTTCACATCTAAGCCATGTTCATGAAAGACCCTCCTCCACTGATAAAAGGAGCAGTTAATAACCTAATCAATTATGAGTTACTTTTATTCAAGATAGCAGCTGCTGTCACCTCGTATTTTTTATTTACTTGTTTACTTATCTATTTATTTCTCTTGATGGTAGAAGGTTGATTGAGACTGTTTAAATCAGGTATTTCTCAACCAGAGTGCTCTGGGCATTTGGAGGGGATATAACACGTGGATAGCATCCCTTGGCCTTGAATGCTAAATCACAGTAGTACCTTACAGGAATTGTGACAAGCAAAATAAGAGAAAAATAGAGGAAAAAAAAGAAGGGAAGAAAGGAAGAGGGAGGAAATGCCTTCACATATTTCTAAACTTACCAGGCTCACTGAAAACCAAAGGTCTACATTAATGAGATTTTTAATGGCCCTCCTTAGAGACCCACACAGAATGGGTTGTCCTAAGCAATAGCAGTTCTCCTTACTCAGAACTTACTCAGCCAGTCTGCCAACTGTGAGAGGCCTCTAGATGCTTCAGGAACATTCTGATTTGGACATGGCTAGTAGCATGTGTACTATTTGGAGGGCACTGTGTCACTTTTTCTCTGCCATGCTTAATACTATATTGTGTGCAACCTTGGGGATGAGGTAGACTCAGGAAGAGAAAAGAAACAGCAAAAAGTGCCAGGAGATGAAAATAGTTTCTGGTCTTCGGCGGTGGAGCTCATTGCTTATAGATACCATACCTTTCCCCTCTGTGCAGAGACGGTATGATCCACTCCCTAAAAAGTCTCTTTTCCTCAGTTCTGAGTAATGTATTATTGCATGTGGGACACAGGAGGTCACAGGAATCTTTCGTGGAAAAACGTAGAAATTGTGACATTGTAGAACAGTGGATTTCTGTCTGCCAACATGAAAAGTGTGCGGCAGTGTGTGTCTGTGTGTGTATTTGTAGGTAGGATGTGTGTTTCCCTCCTTTCTTACCTGCTTCCTTCCTTACTAAAATATTTAGAAGAATTTTAAAAGGAGGAGACCAAGTAGCCTACTCTTTTTCAGGGAAAATTGATATTCAGTGGATTCATACTTTTTCTGTAATATGTAAAATTTAACACTTCCTCCCCATAAAATAGCATGTTATCCTACACATGGAACAGCCATAATCATGTGCATCCATGTCTTCTGATTAATAACTAGGATATTAATTAGGTAGAACATGGGCATTTATTTGGTTCTGTAGCTGCCTATTCAATGGTTTTTTGGAATCATAGCTTTCCTTATAAATCAGAGTGAAAATCAACACTGGAAAGTCTTTCCCTTGGAAAAAATATAATTTCACTTATAGGAGATTTAATTACTTAGATAGTTTTGCTTATATAGGCAAGAGAAATATTCTAAGAAAACTGAGAGGTCTACTGAAGCCTTTATTGATTTGGGTTATTCTTAAAAGAATAAAAAAAAAAAAACTTTTAAAGCTCTGACACTATAAACACAACTCCTTGATGAGAGCTGAGTTCACGCTGAGATAAAAAGTTACAAAGCAAGAGAACAGCCTCATTATATTTTTAAAATCCCAGGGAGAGCCATTGTTTCGCCAAAGCAATGTGGTAAGACAGCCTGGGACCCAATGTCAGTGCCCAAGAGAGTAGGAGTAAAGAGCTTTAGAAGCTTTGAATTTTTTTCTAAAACAATTAAGATTAAAGGAGTTAATCAGGAAATCTGAGGTTATATAATGGTGAGCAGGTCAGCCAGCTCATGTATCTGGTTTGGGGCACATGCTTGGAATGACCAAACTTTTCCATGGAAGATTGGACTTTAGGATAATTCTTCCAGAATGAAAGAAGTGACAAGAAACATGAAAGTTTGAAAAGTGATCCCCACCGTTACTGACATCTGAGAGCATCCTGGCCTCTCCAGAGACATTTGACTGAGGAAAGCAGATGAGCCAGCTGGGGCTCGAACCCCAAAGGGACCTGACAGGAAGAAGAAGGAAAGTGGGTCACGTCTGGTGAAACATCTTGTTTCCCTTGGCAAGTCAAGCTGGCTGATTTGGAGACCACCAACTGTATGGTAGCTGGCCTGGCCACCTCGAAACCTGCTCTCTGAGGGTAGTATGGCTGCTGCTTGAGAATCCATGACACATGAGGCAGAAACCAGGAGTAGACCTGGAATATACCTTGTGAAGCGCTAAGGCTCAATACCCACAATAAATTCTTCTCAAAATCACTGGGAAGAGATCATTCACTATTTAATCAAGAACTACCCAGGAATACTACTCAGCCATTAAAAAAAGAATGAAATAATGCCATTTTCAGCAACATGGATGCAACTGGAGATGATCATACTAAGTGAAGTAAGTCAGAAAGAGAAAGACAAATACCATGTGATATCACTTATATGTGGAATCTAAAATATGACACAAGTGAACCTATCTATGAAACAGAAACAGATTCACGGACATAGAGAACAGACCGGTGGTTGCCAAGGGGGAGGGGATTGGGGGGGGATGGAGTGGGAGGCTGGGTTTAGCAGATGTAAGCCATTATATATGGATGAACAACAAGGTCCTACTGTACAGCTCAGGGAACTATATTCAGTATCCTATGATAAATCGTAATGGAAAAGAATATATAAAAAAAGAAAATATATATTTAGATGTATAACTGAATCACTTTGCTGTACAGCAGTAATTAACACAACATTGTAAATCAACTATACTTCAATTAAAAAAAAAAAAGAACAAGAACTACCCAGGAAAAACGCAAAGCCTTCTGAGATGATGTATGAAGGGACAGGAATTCTAGGGAAAAGACTCAATTTCCCTTTGACTTAATCAGGGTTGGCTTTCTAGGAAGGCACATAAAACTTGAATTAGAGAGACGGGCTCGTTGGCGTGTGCCAGTTGTACTTTGTCAGGTCTTCGCTAGCCAAAGTGACATCATTTATCTTCCGTACAGCTGTGCCAAGCCGTACTGATGAAACTTTACCGCTGGATGTGGAAAGGCACCTATGTTCTTTGCTGAGCACTTAACTGCCGGGTGTTTAACCCAAATATGACCTTGTTTGACTCAAAATGTCCAACAAAAGAAATGCTGCAGTGTTGCAATTACAATGCGCTATGTGGCGATCGGACCATGCTGTAAACGCAAGGGTTCTACCTGCCTGTTTTCTTTTCACTTGTGATGCTGATGGCCTGTCCCAACATTGTGTTCAGAAGACACAGCCAACCCTGCTGCACCCGCAAAAGAGCCATTTCCACCGTTCGTGCTGACAGTGAATAAAAAATAGGCACCAAATCCCAATCTGCAATGGGAATGTTGGCCCTCATTACCCAGATTCCTAAATGTGCAAATTATATTGTTCACGCATTTTCTTGATTTTATTTTTATAAAAAAATGCACTTTTCTTAGCATCAGACTTAAGCAACACTTGATTTTTATTTTTGATGAGGAATCTGGCAGAACACAGGCAATTAGCCAGAAGCTGTGTAAATTCAGGAAACCTGATTAGCAGTTAGATCTGAATTCATCTAAGAATTTAGGTTTAAGCCCTAGTGGATAAAGTATCCTTCTAAAAGCATTAGCAGTTTGGCTTTCAATGGGACATTGGATTAATGCAGTCTGTGCTTCCTTGCTACACGGCATCATTTCAAGGTATAAATTCAATTTACGGTATGGAAAATGGATAAGATATGCATAAGCTGGTCTTGATTTAACAGGGATGATGAAGTAAATATTCTGGTAAATGAAATAGTCCGAATAGCTGAGCTTTCTCTGTACTCTTATGTGGGTTGCTGATTTTTTAAATTGGAAAAAAAACAGCATATTTAAAACCATATCTAACATTTATGGTAAGGTCACTGATAAGTTGCATGCCTCCATTTGTCATCTCTTAAATAAGAGGATTAAATGAGATGAGCTTTAGCATCTACTCTTTATGATCTAAAACAGATTCTTAACCTGAGACCTACCAAATTTAGATGATCCATAAATGAGCTCCAGGAAATTCACAAAACATCGTATCCAACATTGCATGAATGAACTTATGTGCCTTTTTTTTCTTGGGAGACGTTCCATAGATTGTATCCAGTACTTGAACTCTGGCTCTCCAATAAATTTAAGAGCATCTAATATTCATTGGGTGATTCATTTAACCCTTAAAGGATTTACTCTTTCTTTGACAGTTCATAAGGTACCTAGAGGTGGTGTGGTGCTTGAGGGCGCCCTTACACTGCAGTAGTGCTGGCTTATGTTTATTTGGGCTGTGGCTTTCAAAGTACAGATTATTATTACATGCATTCACCTCGCCTTGGGTCACCCACAAAGGTGGAGATTGTCTTTTCAAATGAAGGCTATAGAAGTGGGGAGGGGAAGAGCAAAGTGGCTCAGAGATGTGTCACTGAGGCGGTCAGTGAGAACCTGGGGAGTCAGCCATGGGTGTTTTGACTTCCTGGACTGGTTTTCTTTCCATTACAGTGTGTTATATAGAATGTCATAAAAGCTACATATTCCTGCACGCAGCTCAGTATTTTGGAAGCCACTTGTGTTACTTAAGGTCTCCAAACTCTAGGCCCCCCCGAAAATGATCCAAAGTTAATTGGACTAGTGGCAGGTATGAATTTCAATCTAAAAATGGAAAATACTGCCCTGAGTATACAATTCGTTAGACTCCTGCTCCTTAAATTCTAATAAAAACATTCACATAGCATCTTATGGTTTCCACAGAGCTTTCCGGCGCACACTGACACTCAGTACTCACAAGCTCTTGGCAGCCAGCCAGCACCCCCATTATATAGATGAGAAAAACCGAGACTCATAGACGTGAGGTGACACAACCCAAAGTCACAGAGAAAAGGGCAGAGTCAGAACTCCAGGCTGATCTCACGACGCCAACTTTGCACCTGTTCGTGGCAGCACAGCTGTCTCTACAGTGTTCTCAGGGCATTGGGGGTAGACGAGGGGTGCACAGACTGGGAAATATGTTGTCAGGTCAGACCATTTTCACAGACTTGTGCATTGGCGAGAAAGCTGTCTGCAAAATAAATTCTGCGGTAACATAAACAGTGCGTTCCCTGGAGGGTAGATTTGAAGAATTTTCTACAAGTTCAGAATCTTTCCCCATGCCAAGCAAAGGACGAATATATCTCTGACCAGCAAGAAAATACCAAGACTGAACTCCTCCCCAGTTCTAAATGCAACCTACACCTTTTTTACAAGAACTTTTTTTGTGGACTTCTTTTTTTTTTTTTCCAGAAGCATACATAGCCTATTTCAAAGTTGGGGAACTACGAGGAAGATTTAGGACAAAAAAGGCTATTATTTCTCCCTATGTCTTACTGGCTTTTTGCAAATTCCGTAGGAACTGAAACCCAATAATTATTCTATTACCTTTTGCCAACGTTAAACCTTTTTCCTAAGTAGTTATATGACATTAAGTGGCTGGAAGAGATATTTTTGTGATCAGGCTGTGCTGAAAGGGCATGATAATGCACTGGGAGATACATGATTTATTTGTTTTGATTTTAACTTCTGAAAGATTTACATCTGGGCATAGATATATAAGACAATAGAGAGTGTTTTGCCAGTACAAAGGTAAGAATGGCTCAGCTTCAGCTAGTTTGATTCTGTCACCACAGTGGTAGAGGAGCAGCTCAAAACAGTTCTCATTACAGATCTGCAAAGACCTTGGTTTGGGGCCCATGATCCTGCTTTTGAATTCCAGCTCTGCCATTTAGCAGACAAGCAGGGGGGAAGGGAAATTAACATGAAACCTAGTAAGATGCCCGCCATTGTGTTTAGGCACATTATAGGCATTTCCTTTTCCGACTCTACAACAGCCCTGGAAGGTTGGTGCTATTGGTTTCTACTTCTGAATGAGAAAACAGAGGCTTGAGGAGGTCCAGTAATTCCTCCAAAGCCACAGAGCTGATGGATTCCAAATTTGAACCCAGATCTCTCGGCCATTAAACCCGTGCTCTTTCAATGATTCAGCACCTCTTTTCTGGACTTCCATGTCTCCAGCTGTAAAATGTGATCATTAAAGATATCTTTTAGGGTTGTTGGATTTTAAGAGATTAATTTACCCAGAACAATCCTGATGTACAGAAGGTCTTCGATAAATAGTATTTCTCTTCCCACACTTTGTTCTGGTAATAATTCTGACTTTGTTTGGTCAATTAATTAGGGTTTTTTTTTTTTCTTTTCTTTTCCTTTTGTTTTTTTACTTTAGGCTTTGACCTACCTCAGCTCTTTTTAAAATGCAGAAGCAAAAAGATAACTCTAAATAGAGGTACCTGTATGATTTTAGAGGACAGGAAAGGCAGGAATAACTTTTTTTTTCTTCCATCTTCTGTCTGGGGTGAATAGCTACAGGGCAGGGAGTGGACTCGTGCCATCTGGTCCCAGAGAGAATGTGTGAGGTGACCAGGTGTCTTTTTAACTGTGCATCAAGACCCTTGTGAGTAATTTTAACATCGCTTTATAAAGCTGCTGCGGTCCTGTTGCTTTGGGGAAGGGTTGAAGCAAGACAGCGGCCAAGCTGCACCCTGTTGGCCTGCAGTATTTCTGAATGGCCTCTGTCGCTATCAGCAGGTAGCCCAGTGCACTGCCGAGGCCTGGTGTGTGGTAGAAAATGTGGGCAAAACTTCACCAGAATTGGTAGGAAGTGTCAGATTTCCTTGCTTGTAGATGACAGCCTGCTTGCAGAAAGACTCAGGAAGAATTACATGTCTGCAAAATGATTATGTATGTATGTATGTATGTATTTAACTTTGCTCCCTGCCTGAAGGCCCTCTGCTTGCAGATAATGAATGCATCTAAACCGCAAATTCCAGGGAAAGTGGAAAGCATCTAGATAAGCTGGAGTGGTTGGAAAAAGTGGTGACCTACTCTTAGAAGGAGATTTTGACATTTTCATTTAGCAAACATTGACTCAGCACCTTTTTTAAACTGTAAGTACTGGGCACACACTTCATCTTGAATGCACTAAGTCTAGTGGGAGACCAGACTTGCAAACAGATACTATAATGCAGCCTGGTGGGCTCCAAGTTTGAGGTATGAATGGAGTGTAATGGAAACCTAAAGCAGACAGGGTAACTATTTTGCCAGATGGAGAAGTAATATTTAGATATTTTAAGAAGATAAATAGGAAGTTCCCAAACAAAGGAAAGGAGGAAAAGGAGGGCATCCTAGACAAAGCACGTACAAAGACCCAATGTCCACAATAGGGGGATTGTGAGGAATCCATGAGGCTTGGCCATGACACAACAAGACCAGAGACCAAACTTGGGGCCAGGGTGAAACACTGGGGATCTGGATTACAGCAGTCAAAGGGCTCAAGGCCTAGCTCTGCCACTTCTCAGATGTGGCTCTGAACGACGCACATGGTCACTCTGAATCTTGTTTTCCTCATTTGTGAAATGCAGAAAATAATGGTACCTATTAGAGGGTTGTTGTGAGGATTAAATCAAAGTAGCCTCATTGCTACAGTTCCAGCAATAGTAGCGCTCAATAAATGTCAACTCTTAGTAGTGGTATTCGTCATAGCAATCATTAATTTTACAATAAAATCAATAACTGAAAACATGAATAGTGTTCCTATTAGACTTCTCAAGTGTCTTTTATAAAGAAAAACAGGGTTGTCCAATAAAACTTTCTGTGATAACGGAAATGTTCTCTTTCTGCACCAGCAGTTCACTAGCCGTTAGCTGTATCCGGCTATTGAGCATTTGAAATGTGACCAGTGCAATTGAGAAACTGCACTTTTATCTTATTTAATTTTATTAAATTTAAATGACTACACATGCCTAATGGCTACTGTATTAGACAGTGGAGGTGTAGAGTCGTGGAATCACAAAATGTTTAGAATACAAGGGACCTTAGAGATTGATGTAAACTTCCCTCATTCTCCCCTCCCCCCATGCACTACCATTTTACAATTGTGGAAATGGAGGCTCAGAGAGGGAAACTGACTTTCCTAGGGTCACACGGATATGATAGACTTAGCACTAGAACCCAGCGGGTCTTTTGGCTTCCTGGCCTGGGCTCTTATTATCCTGAAGTTTGGTTGGATTATCCTCTCTACTTTAGAAAGCATCTTGCCTAAGCGTCATGGTTTCTGTTGTCACTGTGAGCCACCTCTCTTTTCCCTACCATGTACGTTTCTGGTCCTTTTTTTCTAATATAAATGCTGCACCCAGTAAGTCCCCAATAATCCATAACTCACGGACAGATATTTTAGTCCCTGATTTTGACAAATGCTAATGGAAAGCATTATGTATTGGCAACAGCTCACTGAGTACAAAATGCCCAGAACACTGTTTTCATAGCTAGTACTCTTTTGTTGTCGTTATACTGGAGTATTTTTGTTGTTGTTTTTGTTACTTTGGCTGGTGGTGAAACCAAAGTGTCAACAAAAATACAGACCTTCTTTTACTATTTACAAAATATGAGCCCAAATTCTTTTTATTTTATTATTATTATTTTTATTTTTATGGCTGTGTTGGGTCTTTGTTTCTGTGCGAGGGTTTTCTCTAGTTGCGGCGAGCGGGGGCCACTCTTCATCACTTATTCTAGTTGTGGCGAGCAGGGGCCACTCTTCATCGCGGTGCGCGGGCCTCTCACTATCGCGGCCTCTCCTGTTGCGGAGCACAGGCTCCAGACGCGCAGGCTCAGTAGCTGTGGCTCACGGGCCTAGTTGCTCCACGGCATGTGGGATCTTCCCAGACCAGGGCTCGAACCCGTGTTCCCTGCATTGGCAGGCCGACTCTCAACCACTGCGCCACCAGGGAAGCCCTGAGCCCAAGTTCTTTATCCTTGGACTATGAGGTGATTGAACGACTCACTTAGCTGAGTCATTCGTTAAGGAGGGATCATCAGGTGCAGACACAAGTCTTTGCAACAGCCCGTGTAGTTAGTTATCCTTGAGCTTAGAGGCCGATCTGCTGGGAGACTGTTGTGGTACCCGGTCTACAAACATAGCTCTTTCCTTCCTCTGCAAAGAGGAACGTTAGCCCTTCCCTGTAGCAGACCCTGGTTAGGAATGGCACATGGTGTCGCGGAGCTGACCTGTGCGTTTGCTGCCTCGTTCTCCTCCTTCCTGAGCAGTGGGTGGGGCGTGGGAGGGGCAGGGGGCATAGCTGAGGGAGGCATGGGCAGGTCAGCCAGCACTTATTTATTATCAGTTGTCACCGTGCTCTTCTGTGAAGTAAGAAAGGTACTAAACTCTTGCCCTCCTGAGCACTTGCCTTCGTGCCCTGCATGGACGACGGTGTTCACCATCTTGAACACGGTCTTAACCTGGCCTGGTGTGATTGCTGAGGTCCTACGCATCTCTGTGCTCCAGACACACTGTCATCTGCAATTCCTAGAACATTCCTGCAGGCTCTCCTTTCAGCCTGAACTGTGCTTTTCAGTCAGCTTAGCTCATTCTTACTCCATCCCTTAGGTCTCCTGCAAAAGCTAGTCCTCAGATGAGCATTCCCTGACACCCCACTCTCAGAAAAGCAAATCAGCTCCTCCCCACACCCTGCAAATCTCTCTCTCTCTCTCACGTACACACACACACACAAAGTAGGTCTCATTGCATCCTTCCTTGATGTTTTCTTTATGATTCTTGTCATAGCTTGAAATGACACATCATGGTTATGATTTTTTGTTTAGTGTGTATCTTCTTAGACTATAGATTCCACGAGGGTAGGGACTGTGTCTGTCACTCCTAGGCTCTAGTCCAGTCCTAGATACGATGTAGGAGCTTAGAAAATATCTGTTGAATTAAAACAGAAATAAATGAAAGAACATTGTAAAGCAACCATACTCCAATAAAAATTAATTTAAAAAAATAAATAAATGAAAGAAAAATTGCATTACGGGTAGGCACTAGCTGATTTAGCCACTAAACACAAAGAATAATTGTCTATGTTAGTTTCTCCTTTTCTGGAAGGTTTAGGGGTAGTCGTGCCTCAAAACTAGTTGGGACACAGCCGAGAGTGAGTGACAATGAAAGCAAAGGAATGAGTGAATTTGCGATCGCCTTGTAAATGTGACTTTGAAGAAAGGCAATATTGCACGTTTAGGCAAAATAAGCTCCTACTCACTCACTCATCCCATCCCACAGGTACCAGGGCCAAGACAATTTGCTCAATTCTCCAGTTCATCTTGCATGAGGGGACATTGTGTTGAAGTCATTTCTTGTCTGATAGAGAGTAGGTAGAAAAGTTTTTTTTTAAACTTTCTTTTATGTAAAAGAAAAAAAGCTATTTGTGACTGAAAAAAATTTTTCTTATTTACTGTCACCAGGTGCCTTCTGTGCGGATGGGTCTTCAGTAGGGCCTTTGCTGAACAAGATGATGGGTGTAAAGATGCATGAGATGGGAGCTGGAGGGATCTGGGTGTGGATGGGTTGGAGCTGGGGGGGGGGGGTGGCTTCCAGGCAAGTAGAGGCCACATGAGCTGAACTTCTTGTGCAAAAGGGGAAACGTTGATATTAGTGGGGATTTTCATTAACTTGTGCTGTGTTATGTGCCATGCTACTTTCTCCTTACCTTCCCCCATCTTCCACCATGAGAAATCTTCAGTAAAATTCCTCACTGATACCTTGGATAGTGGATTTCCCTTTGGATAGCTGTGGAATGTGAAGAGTCTTGCTTTAAGGTTAACCAGCAAAAGGGGCCACATTTGCAATACTCTGAACAAGCAAAACAGTCACAAAAACCTGATCATGTGATGAGAAGGACACTTCTGTGATATTCTTTCCAAAAACTCATAGCCCCAGTCTAATGAGAAAAACATCAGACCAACACAAATTGGGAAATATTCTCCTGGACACCTGATCAATATTCCTCAGGACTGTCAAGGTGATGAAAACAGAGACTGAGAAACTGTCACAGACCAGATGAGACTAGGGAGACAGGAAAACTGAATGCAATGTGGTACCTGGATTGGATCCTGGAACAGAAAGAGGACATGAATGGAAAAATAGATGAAATCCAAATAAAGTCTAATTAATATTGGTTTTAATTAAATTTAAAAGTTCAATTGATAGTAATGTATCAATGACAATTTCTTAGTAGGATATTAACAGTGGGGAAACTGGGTGAAGGGTAAATGGCAATTCTCTGTAACATTTCTGCAACTTTTCTGTGAAGCTAAAATTACTCCAAAATGAACAGTTTATTTAAAGGTAAAGCCTCATAACTAAAATAGCCACTGTTTTCTGTAAATCTAAAATTATTCCAAAATAAGCAGTTTATTTAAAGATAAAGCCTCAAAACTAAAATAGTCAGTATTGGCTCTTTGTTAAACTAGTAGGGGAAGGAAGTAAAATAAATGACTAAAGTTTTAAGAAGAAGTTTACTTAAAGTAATCACAAAAAGGAAAACTCCCTGCTAAGCAGACAGTGACATTTGCTGTCACTGTCACCGTCACCAAAGGTCGAGGTTTCGGCCCCTAATGCAGTACAGTCATCACTGGTAAAGAAAAAAAAATATTCTGACACTTGTTAAAATGGTGAGGAAGACTTTATTTGAGACTATTGAAATAGGAGTCAAGGCTATCACAGTAGAGGAGAGAGATGGAGCTCACCTCTGAACACGACAATTTCAAGTGGGGATTCCCCAAGGAGCAGGGTGAGAGGGTCAGTGGATGGAAAATCACTAAGAGGAGATATCAAGGGGTGGGTGATTCTGGCTAAACCGACTTAGCAGGAATCTTGCTCAAAGCAGGCCAAGGACTTTTACATCAAAGGTGAGGGATGAGGAGCTTGGTCAGGTATCAGAGGTGATCAGAAATCAAAGGTGGGGGGATTCTCACTAAACTGACTTAGGAGCATTCTTGCTCAGACTGGGCTAGGCAGGCCAAAGACAGGATGGGGAGGGGCATGAGGGGGCCCCAAGGTTGAGGTCTAGACAAGAGGGCGCAGAGGAACTTGACTGAAGTGGAGAAAGGCTTTGTCATCATCAGTCATGCCAATACCATCTGATTCCCATTTGAGTGGCGCCTGTACTACCAGCGTTCACCCTGCTTGACTCCTATCCAGATGATTTGGTTGCAGCCATAGTCTTGGCATGGTGCAGCCCGGGAGCAGATTCTACCTGTGATCTCACATTCAGCATTTGGATCTTGGCCGCTGGCATTACCGGGTTAATGCTATATGAGCCAATTTCCTCCCAAATTGATCGGCTTGTGTGTCTGGAAACAGCAAACTTTGAGGATTTGACATCTAATTTTACGGATGGTTTGGTACCTAGAATCCACTAGGCAGTTCTTTCCCAGAGCAGAAGTCATTTTTCCAGTCAAAAGATCCTTATGCAGATGTAAGAACTTTACTTATAGTGCAAACGCAAATCCCATACATCTGCCAGTTGAGGTCAAGGGATGAACTACAGGAGGGCTTTCTTTCCCTCTGGGCTGGTCCAGCACATTCATTCACATTAACACATCCAGGTCTGCAGGGCTTTGCAAAAATCGATAAGCTCAGTCCCCCTTTGCATTACTCTTGCTGTAAAATGTCATGGTGGTTTGTCATTTGGGCAAGTTTTGAAGCACTGTGTTTCCATGTAAAGCCAAGTGACGAAATGAGGGCAGCCAGGCAATATCAAGCAGAACCAGTTTTGGTTTTTGGCCTGTATTCTGACCTAAAATTATCTTCACATAGCCCCACTTCTCCACCTGGCTTTGGCTGCGGGGCAGCTTAGAGCTCGGTCTGCAGAAAGATAGACTGTGTCTTGGGGAGAGCTTGTGGGGAGGGCTGATGGAGGCTGACACGGGCACATGGGCTGAGCTGGTGAAAACTTAAGTTTAAAGTTGTTTGTTTTTTTTTTTTTGGTTTCAGTTCCAAAATAAATTTCATAAGCTAACACATTCTGACTCTCCTAACTCTTAAATTCTGAAAGGAGATGAAAGAAGTTCATAAAATCCAAGCAAATCCATGTCTACCTGTAAGGTCCTCTTGTTCTGCTGTTATTGAACTTGTGGTTTTTTCCTGAGAGGATATTTTAATATATGGAGAAGGTGAAACAGTGGCTAGAATATTGGGCAAAATGTAACCATTATTAAGCAACACACTGACAGGTTGTCAGGTTTTACTCCAACTTTGGTGGTTACTTAAGTATCACACCAGCACAGTGGATAAAGCAGCAAAGTAGGATCCTCATGTCTTGGAAGAGGCTGGCAAGGAAATATAAGTGTTTCATTATTTCTGAAGTCTTTGCAGGTTTTTTTTTTCACCCTCCTTTCATTTTCCTTCTTGCAAAGCTCTTTAATTTTAATGCCATCTCTTAGCCAGCTTTCAAAATAAAATTAATATATGTCTATGACTTCATTGCTTTTCAGCAGTTTATAATATTTAAGGACAAGCCAACTATAATTTATTTATAGAATTTGATCCCATTTCTGTTTCTCTATTTTGTCTCCTAGAAAGCAGAGGAAAATAGCTCTAAATAGATCGGAAAAAATTAGACATTGAACTTTACTTTCCCCCAAATACTACATATAAAATTAGAGCATTTGTCTCAAGAAAAATTAAGGAAAAAAACATTGCATCGTTTGGAAATCAGATTACTAAAATATCAGGTCTGGATAATTTAGTTTGTACAGGTCAGGAAATAAGAAAGTCGATTTATTCTGGTTTTATGCCTCATCCTTTGTGTGGGTACTGTATTCTGTAATTAGACTTCTGTGTTTCCTGAATTCTATACCACCTCAACTACAAATGAGTTTTGAAATTCTTACATGGTGTACCCTGATTATTCGTCAGTGTATATGGAAGAAGAAAAGGAGGGGGAAATAATACTGGCACTTAAATTAACTGAAACTAATTAATTGTGGAACCAGTCTCCACCCCCTGCCACGGTCCTGCTGACTACAGAGAGAAAAGGTACTTTAGGGTCAGTTGTCTGCTGTGTTTTCTTTTGCCAATTTTGCATCCAATTTTTTTCCCAGAACAAAAGAAAGAACTTTTCCTTTTGATCACATACTTCTGTCTCCTCATTACTCAAAGGTAGCAAAGTACGTGGTGTAATTTCATTGGAGAGAATTAAACCAAGCTTAAGTTTGGGAAGGTTAAAATCGTATCCTAGAAATACAGGCAATTCTGTAGGATTTTTGGTTTCTGCTCATTCCAAGAGTCGTGGTGCTTTCCTATGTTTAAGAAAGGCTGTGAGGAATCGAGAATGTCTCCAACTGCATGATTAGTGTCTTTAGGTTTGACACTGTGTCATTCCAGTGTCACTGCCCCGCAGCAGAGCATTTAACCTGAAACTGGGGATGAGCTTGAATGTTGGTAATTTTGTAACATCACTGTAATGTACAGCTCAGGAGTGAAAACCACAGTTGTAAAAAATATTTCTCTGTAAAAGGAAAGAAAGAGAAAGAAAGGAAAAAAAGGAGGGAAGGGAGGGAGGGAGGAGAGAGAGAAAGATAGAAAAAGAAAGAGAGAGAGAGGAAGGAAGGAAGAGAAAGGGAAAGAAAGGAAAGAAAGAGAAAGGGAGAAAGAAAGAAAGGCTGTGAAAGGCAATAATAGACTAGGATGAGCTGTTCTGCAAAACTGTTCATGTTCAAAGCTAGAAATAACCTCCCAGACAGAGACCCGGACTCGACTGTGTACGCATATACAGGAAACTGTGTTTTGCCTGCCCATCTCTCCTTGCAGGTGGATGTTGTCAAGGTCGCCATGGCGTGTGTACATAGGGCTTCTCCTGACGACAAGGACGAGGGTGAGGAGGAGCTGCTGACATTCCCCTGCTGCTCTGTCTCACTTTCAGGAGGGCCCAGAGAAACCAAGCTCACGGGCCCTGGTGGTCGTGTGGGAGGGTCCAGGGCGCCTTCCTGGCTGTGTTAGGTCACTTAAAGAGCGTTTGCAGGCATTCAGAGGGAAAGCACAAACCGTAACTCTTGCTTAACATGCACACAAGAAGGGACTCAGAGGCAGGGCGTACAGCCCGGCGCCCAGGAGGCTGTATCGTCCAGGTTGCTGGCAAGCAGACACCAGATCTGCGTGCGATGACTACCACATCTTCTCCAGCACCAGCACCCATGTGTCGCCTTCCAGACCCACACAGTGGTCCTCCAGAGCCAGAAGAGGACAGAGAGGGCAGGCGGCCTCCCGTTTCATCACAAGAGCTAAAGTGCCCATCTTGCTGGTGCAAACAGCGTCTCAAGAGCAGTGATACATTTTCTCAAGCAGCTTGTTTGAAGGCACTGTTCTGAGAGTGTTGCCTTTCTTCACGAGGCATGGAAAGCAAAGAAGATAAAGGCCAAAAGCCTAGGCAGTGGGGCAGTGGAATCAAGCACCTCCTGAGAAGGCCATACCTTTGTTCCTTTCCTGGCTCGTTCTGTTTGGGGCGCTTCCCAACACCTTGCTACCAGGCCGGCAGCAAGAGTGGCCCGGGAGCCTCGGGGTTTGGTTTCCCACTGTTTTTGAGACCACAGTGCACTGCACCCTCATCTTGAGAAAATCTGTGGGCCGAGCTGGCAGGGCGCCTTACAGGGGCCAAGTGAGTCCGGATGCAACCTTTTTTATTTTCCAAGTCATTGGAGTACTCAGGATCCAGTATCAATAAGAATCAAAATCGTGGGAGGGAGGAAGATGCAAGAAGGAAGATATATGGGAACATATGTATATGTATAACTGATTCACTTTGTTATAAAGCAGAAACTAACACACCATTGTAAAGCAATTATACTCCAATAAAGATGTAACCAAAAAAAGAAAGAATCAAAATCAAGGCAGTTCACACCAGCCCAGGGACTAGTTTCACCTGTTATCCAGATGTTGGAACACTCTGAGTTAAAGGAAGCTTGTCCCCATACGAGGAATCAGAGGCCGTGCCTCCCTAAGCTGAACTTCGAAGTGACAGTGTGTGAACAGGAGGTCCACGGTATCCGGGGTTTCTGGGGAGCCAGCCAGGTGAGACATTCCACGTCATTCTCTTCCAAGCCTAATTCGTGCCTTGATGCCAGCCTGGCCAGAGATGACACTGCAGAGGGAGCTGTCCTCTTGTGTGGCCTTGTCCCTCTTCTCAAGTCTGAGGCGGTTCTGGGTCACCTGGGGCTGGAGAGTTCACACGTCAGCCCCTGGAGCATTTAGTGACCAGCAGGGTAAGCTTTCGTCATTTACTCGTGGGCACAGGAGTTGTGGAGGAATCTTAGCACGCTAGCTTTGGGGCGAAGGGAAGGGCTAGGCCTCTGGAAAATAAAATGGTTCTCACCCCTCTCCTGTATTCCAGTAAGACCTAATAAAGCATCAACTCTAACTGCCAGAAGTAGCTCTTTTATTGCCAGGCCTGCAGATTATCTACTTCATAGATTTTCCTGAGCACATTGTAAATCCGGAGGCGATGTCCTCCCCACTGGCAAATGCCTACTCCGGTTGCTCTCAACCTATCTGCATGTGTACAAGGGAGCAGTTTATTAATTTTTATATTATCATATGCCAAACCTAATCAGGAGACAAATGTTCTGCCGAGGAATTCAGTTTAGTTTTCCAGAGCCAGAGATCCATACCTTGGAGCAAAGGCCACAAAGAGTCACAGGAGCCATATTGAAGGAGTTCTGGGTCTAGTTCAAGTCCTGCCTCTCTCCTTATTAGCTCAGTGACTTTGCATAAGTCACTTAAGCTCTGAGCTTTGGGTTTTTTGTCCGTGAATGCAACTACAGAGTGTAGTGGAGGAAAAATAAAAAAACCCTAAGAACTGAGCTCTGAGCATCTGGGGGCAAGTGGCTTAGTACATCTCAACCATTCTAAGACACCCACTTGTTTTTCTTTACATTTACCACCTCTGAAACTGGGATGCATCTCACAGTCGACGGCCTATCTTAGTTTATCGGCAGCATTTCACCTCTCTTAATGGTGCATGAAATAATGCACCACTGGCGGCTGAGAATGACTACCTTTGAGGTCATGTTTCTGAGCTGGGCTTGCTCGTCTGACAATGTAGCAGCTGGGCAAGGTGAGCTCTGAGGCTCTGAGTGCTGCTTTCCTGAATTGTCCATTCCGGGGCCTTTCTCCACCAGTGAGGTTAATGAGGACCTGGCTTAACTTTTTAATGACCTTATCCCACCTTCTCCCAGCCGGGTCTAGTCTACTCTTTGCAGGAGAAAGTCCTGAAGGTTTCTGAGACGTCCAAGGTGTAGGGACACATTCTTCCTGCAGCGCCAATTAGCAGGATGGTACCAGTCCCCACCAGGACCACAAGACAGCCACGAGCATAAGGATTTGATATCAGGGATGCTTCTTCATTCACATACAGCTCCTCGACGTGACTGGCAGCGGGGGTCTGGCTGGGGCTGTGCACAGGTGAGCCGGGGCACTGATAACATGCGTGTCCCTGGCTCTGAGCGGGACATGGGGTGAAAACCCTGAAGATCCCGAATCACGCCTGGAGGAGCGGCGCTGTCCGCACCAGCTCCCTGAGCATCTCCAGAGATGGAGGGAGGATGAGCTAGAGGCAGGACTGCATGGCCCCTGGAACCTCCCCATCATATGCAAGACCTCATTCCACCATTAGGGATCCCTGCTCTTTTGCCCTAAACATTAGATTTGTTTTGTTTTGTTTTTTACAATGCAAAAAATGATTATTTTCAAAGCCTGTGACAACACTTCCTTTCAACCACATTTGCTTACTTGGTTTTGAAACCACTCTGTGTGTTTCTTTCAGAATGCTCCATTTAGTCTGTTTAGTATCGAGTTGTGTGTGTGTCTGTTTCATAACAACAAGATAACTTCAGAGAGAAACACAAATCTAAGTTAAAACCTTTCTGAAATCTCTGCCTTTGTAAACATGAATCAGCTGAATCTGAACGTTCTCAACATGTTCGTAGCGCAGCTTTCTCGTTGCATCGTGTGAGTTCTGACATTCTGCTGTAAATAGGTTCTAGAATCAAGAGTTCCATTTAGGGGACTTGTCTTTTACTTTCACATCCTTGTGAAAACTCTTCTGGTAAATACACAAAGTGGTACTCCATGATTTCTTATTCTGATGGGCAGAGACCCTAAGAAAGTAACAGATCGATCTGAGCCTATTAACAGCTGACTCTCTGTGTTCTCTGGAATATTTTATTTCCAGTGGGAAGTCCCTAATGATGTCATCTTGATGTTTCCAGGCAGCGAGATGAAATGAAATTTACAGTTTTGGCATAGGAGGGTTGAGGGCGTCTGGAATCAGGTCCAGTACAGAGGGGAAGGCATGGGTTTTGTTTTAGGCAGGTGGCAGTTGAAAACATCGGCTCTGCCCCTTTTCTGCTATATGAATTTTATTTATCTGAGCCTCATTTTCCTCATTTGTAAATGAGGAGACAATAATACCCCACAGTGTTATTCTGAAGATTAAACAAAATAATGTATGAATGTATCTTCTACAATCCCCATTACGCAGTAGTATTTAAACTTACCTCTTCCTCCCACTTCCCCATTGCTTTTAGAAGCCTTGTTTATGGTTTTGCTGGTTTGAATTTTGATTTTTGTTTTTGTTGTTCAGTCAGCAAAGTGTAAAACCTGGGTGTTTTCAGGGTGGTACACGTTGTATGCAGTGTAAACTTGAAAGAGAAAAATTAGCAAAACCTGCCATTTAGATGATGCTGGAAAAATATGTGGAAGAGAGTAACTTTTTTTCCAATAACTCTGAACAGATTTTAAAGAGTTTGAAAGAATAAATGACCTCAGCATATAAAATACTTCTATTTCCCCCTAAAGATCTCAGCATCTTGAAAACCACCAAGGCACTTCCCCAGTGTTAAATCATCATCCCAGGGTAGGGCTGGGGACATGATCTCTTCTGGACCACTGGAGAGTCAGGTCTCCTCATCTCCATCTGAGTCCTGGAAGGGAGTACAAGTTGAAGACCAAATCCTGCCCTGAAGGTCTGGGTAACCTCAGATTCTCCCCCTGGACCCTCTTACAGTGGCACAAGCCTCTAGCTGGCCATGAAGTTAAATATACATTTTTCAGGTGTAAAAAACCTATACTGTCCATACTTTGTAGATTCTAGCTGTCTCTTCCTTCCTGACACAAGTTCCTGAGGTGTTGGCCAAGGGCACTCAGGCCACCTCCCTCAGATTTCAGGACACTGGGACCCACAGCTCCCTCCCGACATAGCAAACATATGACGCTGGGAGGATGGGCTACTGGAAATTGTTGAATCACACCAAGAGGACTTGTCCAGATTTTTAGACTTCCATATTTATTTAAGAGGAAGTTGTTATTTTTTCTAAGTTTTCTTGTCTGAATTTTCTAATTTTCTACTATATATATATATATATATATATATATATATATATATATATATATATATCAACTGTAATAATGCAAAGCTGTAAAAAAAAGAAAAAGAAAACTGTACGCAAGTCATTGTGGGAGGGTTCATTACACAGAGTTTGGTGTACAATTTGCTTGCCTCTCCTAATCAGATTAATCTAATTAATACAATGAATGGAGTCAAAAGTGACTCGATACCAGTATTTACAAATGTCCTTGGTCTTTTGTGTGTGTGTGTGCATTTTTAAATGGCATTTATTTTAGCAACAACAACATTCTTACAAAAGGATAATTTTAATAAAGATACCTTTATTATTATTATTATTTACTATTATTATTTTATTATTATCTTTATTATCTTTAAAGATAATAAAGATATCTCTAATAAAGATAGCTCTCACATATACAGATTTATGATTCATCTTTGGTGCTCTAGGAGCCTGTAGAAGAGATAACATCATACAGAGAAATGTAGTTAAGTTGAAGCTTGAAAGAGATCACTGGAAAAGCATCTGACTCCCGCTTTAACTTTTCCTAAGTTGACCATAAATAAGCTCTCTGCAGTAGCTGCCCCTAGGATGGGGGACCACAGAAGACCGTCACACGTGATGAACTGGTTTCCAGAGGAGTTCTTTCAATCTGGCTCTGCCCATTCAAGGTCAGGAGACATGGAGACATGTAAGTCTTTTATTGGCCATACCTGCCTGCCAGAATATTTGCGTTCCTCATTCTGGTTTATTAGCACAGAATGCGGAAGTGGTCGCAACCACAGTATAGAAAGGTGAATGTGGAGACAAACATTATTGTGACCGCTTACAATTTGAGGGGACGACTTTCAGGGGCAACATTGGACACTGAAGCCGCCCTGCCACCCCACTCTACTGTGTCAATCAGACTATGCCCAGCCCTGCCCCGCTCTGAAAGCCGAAGCTACCATTGCATGTTCCTCAAGAGACAGTTTGCACATTTCTCCTCCCTCCCCGCCACCCCCGGCTTTAAATGTCAGTGCAGTCTCTGAACACTAAGACAGGTAGATCATGGCATCCAATTTTTGAAAGATTGCAGCCTCTATTAGATGCGTTAAATTCTGATGTGTCATTGTTTTAAAAACCATCTTTAGCCTAGCTTTAGCGATAAATGAGCTCTTCTTAGATATAACCAGACAGCATAGTTAATGAGCGTTTTGGATTTCCCGGTCATGTTAGGTTGTGATTTTGGTTTTGTTTCTGGAAAACAAAAGAAAATAAAACAAAAAACATGGGACATAAAGCTCCAACCAGCAGTAGTTTAGTGATCTCCGTGTCCTTGATCCACTTTATGAACTTTGGGATAGTTGAAAGACAGTAGTGTGTCTGTGAATAAGGGAAGGGATATTCCTTACTAGGTTTTGACATTTCCCAGACATTTTACAGGCACCTACATACCAGAGAAGTTTATAAAGCACTGGTATTGCATTACCTTTGACTCCATTCATTGTATTAATTAGATTAATATGATTAGAGAAAGCAAGCAAATTGTACACCAACCTCTATGTAATGGACCCTCCCACAATGGCTTGGATATAGTTTTCTTTTTTTTTTTTATGAGCTTTGCATTATTACAGTTGTGATATATATGTACTGTAGAAAATTAGAAAATTCCAGCAAGCAAACTTAAAAAAAAAATAACAACTTCCTCTTCCAGCCATCCAAAGATCACCGCTGGTCACCCTTAGTGCATGAGTGTATTTTTCAAATAAAGTTGCTGATGCCTCGGAATAAGGCTTGAAACACGGCCGCTGTTGGTGAATGTGGACCTACTCCAGAGGCAATGGCCCTCCATTTCCGGGACAACTTTCAGAAACACTTCCTTCAGGAACATTTTCTGAGAAGTTCAGTCAAGCTTGAAGAGAAAAAAAATTCTAAAGCAATTTCCCCAATGATATGCCTGAATTAAGTTGCCATTATTCGAAGACACACAGAGTTTTCACTCTAACTCTTTTCATGCAGGCAACCATTTTCACCCCTGGGTCCATCAGCTCACTATTCAGCAGATTCTGGTCTCTGACCCTGTAAAACATGCTTGTTAGCCTAATGAATCTTCCCCTACTTTTCCATTAACACTTCAACAGAAAAAAAATCCGATTTTCACCACCCTCTCACCCTCAACATCACACACACACACACAAAATTGTTCCAGGCATCAGATACTGTCACGTATGTGCAAGGATAGCTCAGAATCTTACACTCAGTCAGAGGGAAAACTAGAGGAATTGAGTACATTCAGGACCAGGAAAGGCTCATTAAGAACGCTGACCTGCACCACCCCTCACACGCTATGAGATTTGTAGTAGGGTGTGGCTTTCCTTCCCGAATATGGTCTGGGGATGAGGTTTTACAGAAAACTAATATCTCTATCTTTTTATGGAGGGAGTTTTTGAAATCTTAACTCATGACTATTTTTTGAGGGAAATCTTCCTGAAATGTATACTTTCCTGACTCAGAAAGCAAAGCAGATTGTGCATTATCCTGGCATCTCTGGGTTACTCAAGGTCATTGTTACAGAACTTCCGTGATGCAGTGATGCCATGGGATGCTGGCGTGGTCCAGCCATGAGACACCAGTAGGAATTTATCACCCTGTCCTGAAGCCTGGATGCGCTGGGCGCCATGCCTGGCCCTGATCTGTGTCACCCTGTGAATGTCTCCAGCCCCCTGTGCAGCCTCTGCAGCCCATAGCCCCTTACCTTCAGCTTCCTGCCCTCCTCCCCTCCTGTTCCTTCTTCCTTCCACTACTTTTCCTGTCTTCATTTTTTCTTAGATTTGGTGTCTAGAGAGTTTGCCTTTTTAACCAGAACCAGTGCCTGGAAATTTGTGGAAACGGTGAACTGTTAGTTCCCTTTGGTTACCCTTTCCCCTTAACCATTTGCCTTTCAGCCCAGCAAGCTTCAAGACCTATCTCGTTGTCTTTTTTCTTGATGTCACTGATGTCTTTCTGGCTGGTTTTTGTTCATCTTTCTCCTCAGAGGCTGTCTGGACCATTAAGAGTTAACCAGTTAGTGTGACTTATTTTTATCACCTTGCCAGTTGGAGAGAGCATTCTGCAGTCACCTGGGATTGGTAAAAGGACCCATGAGCCTCTCCGAGTGCCATGCCTCTTACACTGTGGTTGAAAGAGTGCTTGCAAAATGTAAAACCTGCTTATATTATACGCCAAAGCCGTACTTTGTGAAACAATAACTTAATGACTTGTAGCAGGGCTTAACAACCTTTGGCAGGCCTTGGAACATATAGAAAATGATAACATTTGCACAGCACATTAGGGTAAACAGAGGAGAGTGCCCAGGGCCAGTTGCCCAGTTAACCAGCTCTGCAGGTTAAGGGGTTCAGTGTCTACATACACACCTGTAACCTGTTCTTGGTACCACATTGGGAAGCCTGATATAAAGAATTGTCCTGTTACCAAAGGAGCAGAACTCACTTGTAAGAATGGAAAGAACTAGTAATTGTGCATTATATGTGTAACAAATTTCTCTACTATCTGGGAACATTATTTTGAGTACTAACAGGATTGCCTCAGGTTTAGAGATTAACAAACAGAAAGTATGAGTGTAAGAATAGCTAACATGTCTTGACTTTTCACTAATCTAGAACATGCTGTGTTAAGTGCTTTGTGTGGATATCAGGGAAGAAGACCAGCCTCGTGAGAGTGGAATTATATCCTGCCCTCAGCCTATTTTTGTTTAACCTGTGAATTACAAACGGTTTTTTACATTTTTAAAAGGTTGTTAAAGACAGAAGTACACAAAGGAAAATACACAATAGAGATGATCTGTGGCCCCAAAGCCTAAAATATTTACTATCTGGTCCTTACAGAAAGTTTGCCAACTTCTGTCAGAGAGGATGGCAAGAGGTAACAAGCCTACAAAAAAAATCCAAAGGACATGAGTCAGCAAGCAAGAAGACTGGCTCGCCAAAACTCCAAGTGGCTGAGAGTCGACAATGAGACTCAGTGAATAAGCGCAAGGCAGTTTTTATTTACACAGCAAATAGCAGGAGCATCGCATGACTGGGCCCATTCCTCTGCCACTGAATCCCACGTGGCACAGTGGGCCCAGATGGCGCCAATGCAGGCAATTGTGCTGCAGCTGAGGAATCCAGGACCTAGGCCTCACCTTTTATAGCAAGTAGTGAACAAGCCAAGGAGCCAGTAGTCAGATGGTAGTCACTCTGTGTCACTTTGACCTACTTAATTGGCCAGGTGACTAGCTACAGAAATGACTCAGTGTCAGATGGCCATGATGGCTTGTAGCTTGGCACACTCAGCAAAGGAATGCACAGGTGTTTGGGCCCTTGGCAGGCTGCTTTCCCAACAATGGATTGTCCCTTTCATCCTCACCGCAATCCTGTGAAGGAGACGCAACGCTTATCCCATTTTACAGATGAAGAAACTGAGGCTCAGAGGACAGAAAGTAACAAATTAACTTGCCCAAGGTCAAAAGTAACTTGCCCAGGTTCAAAAGTGACTTGCCCCAGGTTGCATAGCTCATAGGTGGTAAGCAATGACTGAACCCTGATCTGATTTAACCCTGATCTGATTTAACCCAATGATTTAACCCCGATCTGTCTGAATGCAGAGCCCAAATGACATAAAATTGCCTCATCTTATTCGGCAGAAAGCCAAGAACCACGAGGACTAGACTGAAATTACATACCTGATAAAATCATTGTTTTGCCTTCTTCCCTTAATAACAATAATGCTGAAAGTTGGCATTTTTACAATGCATGGGACCTGCAATGCACAACCCATTTGAAGATTTACATGTGTTTAGATGCCAGCAAAAGTCTGCCAGAAACTTTCCTGGTAGAAAATGGATTTGGCTAGGTTTTACCTTTCCCAGTTGTTTGGAAAGGTTTCCTTTGCACTATGAAAGACAAAACACAGATTTAATTACCCCTTCTCTCCCTAATGTTCAAACTGCTTAATTACACTAAAAGCATTAATTGCAGGTATTACGAACAGCGACTCAGAATAAAATATTCCCTCATAATTTCACCAGGCCCGTCAATTAAACAAAGTGCCAGATATCTTCCTAACCCTTTGCGCTATCCTCCCTACATTTCCACAAGCAAGTGACTGATTTGTATGTACAACATACAAGCAGGTGCAAAGACGTGCTGTGCATGTGTGCCTGAGTGTGGAAAAGGCACACTAACAGCAGAGGAGGTTGCTGGAAATGGGAATGTGAGCATATGCACGTGAAGTTCAATGACAGTGACAACGCTGGGTCTGACAATGTGTGTAAACGAAGGGGGCAGAGCTCTAGTACGTGACTTTGGGATTGTAGGTAACTGAAACCTCTGAAATTGTTCAAGCAAAGGGGGAGAACTTAATGAAAGAAATTGGTCTTCCTTATACCCAAAGGCAGACAATTCAGACAGGTCTCAGGCCAGACCAGTAAACCTCTCGATAAGGAAGCCAGCTGGCTCTGCTCTCCGGAGTCTCGAGGTCATTCATCCTGCTCTGCTGCTCCAAGGCAGGAGAATGTCACGCTAACCAGCTGTGCTCTGAAGTCAGACTCCTCGATTCACATCCCAGCTCTGCCACTTCCATTCATCTCTCTTTGCCTCAGTTTCCTCAACTGCAAACACTTGAGTTTACTTAAGTTCTGTAAGAATTAAATAAGATAGTACCTGACACACACTAAATGCTCAGTGTCATTTGTGTTTCTCTTTCATGTTTGCTACATTATTTTTCATCTGCAAATTGGCTTCCCCTTCTTCTTTATGCACATGGGAAGATGCCCTCCCAATTTAAACAGTAGCTCTGGCAGACTACCTAATGTGTCAGTGTCAAATACAATTTCCTGGAGGATGGAATCTGATTGGTCTAACTTGAGTCAAGTTGCAACCCCATTGGGTCAGCTGTGATTGGAAAACAGGACCACGGTGTTTGGGTGAGACTGCAGGGACCACTCCTTTGTTAGGTGGGGGCATTCATTCTTAAGAGAAGAGACATAGCATTTTCATAACACTTTCACATCCACTATAAATACTGATAGTTATCAATGAAAGACAGTGAATGTTCTAGTAGTCTATCTAAAAACAGTAATTAGATTAAGGAAAGGTGTGTAAATCAAACCTTATCTTAAATAGTACATAAGAATATCATGCACTAAAATTATTTGTAAAGACTTTTGTTTTAATTTGAAATAATAGCTACAAGAATATTCATTTTGTATATTAAAAATTAAAATATTTGAGGTGTTATCTAACCAGGTTACGTCAAGGTCAGGAGATGAAATGGTAAAGTTTTAAAGTTTGCCATTCAATTAGCTTGATCACCTTTTGAAGACACTGAACTTGACAGATTTTGTGTTGTTTGTGGTTTTCTCTTATGACTGATCAATAAGGATAGACTTCCGTTTTGAAAGGAATAAAGTCAAATACAAAGAAGCAAGTCAGCACCTACTTCCTCCTGGGATATTAAATCATCTTTGTCCTCCTTTCAATTACTTGAGACATAAACAGAATGTCAGCATCCCGACTCTTGTATGAGCTGTGTTTATTTTATTAGTTCAGAAGATAATTCATTTCTTTTGAGTTCAGCATTTACTGTGTGTCATACAAGACCCAGCGTTAGGGTGCATGCATGCAGCCAAGAGGAGTAGGATGTGGTCTGTTCCCTTGGGGATGTCACTGTGGGAGAGATGGCCGTGTGTACAGTGGACACACTCACACCACCTTGAGAGAGATGCTCGTGTGTACAGTGGGCATGTTCACACTGCTGTGGAAGAGACAACCGTTATTCAGTTAGCTCTGCAGCATGGAACCTTGCACGTCCCGGGTGCTCAGTCATTTCTTTTTGAACGAATGAGCTAGTCAGTGCATCAAGGCAGGATGATAAAAGTGCTATTGAACAAGTACAAAATGTTATGAAAGTATAAAAGAGAAAGGATGGTTCACTAATCAAATAAATACTTCTTGTGTGCCCACTGTGTGTCAGGCGCTATTCTGAGCATAAGCACATTGCTGTTACTTCTGGATAGAAACTTTGAGAAAATGACATGAAGGAGTTGGCATGTGTGCTGAACCTTGAAGTTCACATTCATGGGTTTCAACAGGCATCAATGGGCCTGAGAGAATTCCAAGAGAAGCTACAAGTCCAATTAAACTGGAGTTGACAGCATTGGGTTGGGGGGAGGCACAATGGCCAAGATTACAAAGGTAATATAAGCCAGAATCACTGAGGAAAGGGCCTTCAGTGCTGGAGGATTAATTTGGGCTTAGTTTTGTAGACAGTGAAGAGCTGCTGAAACTTGAAAAGGAAATTCACATAAGCAAGCTGTCCTTGAAGGGGATTTACCTGGAAATGCTGTTTTGGATGGATTGGTGATGCTAGAGGTGGGAGCATCAGGGATGAGTGAAAATGGGGATGTATAGAAAACAAATGAATAAGAGACACAGACATACAGAAGACATCATAAATGTAAGACTGTTGGAACTAGAAAACAGGTCAAGTAAAAATATTAAGAGACCAAGATGTCAAAGATGACCCCTGAGCTTAGCAGATTGGAGGCACATTAATGACGATGGAAACCACAGTGGAAGGATCGGATTAGCAGGGAAAGGTGGATATACCAGACTTGAGGGGAGAGCAGAGTATCCACATGGAAATGTGTAGCACATCCACTGGTAGGGTTTTTAATACAAGCATGTTAAAGTCTGGAAGTCACTGCAATAGGTCCTTAAGGGAGTGACTTTCACCTATAAGATAGTCATTTCATTGATATCTTCATTTACAAAACCAGTTTTTCCTGCTGGAAGGAGGAAGAATTTTGCAACTGCAGTATAAATAGGGATTAGTGAGCGCCTCCGGAATACTGTTGGCCTCAGCACAACACAGATCTAGCCAGAGATGAAACTTAGCTATGCAGGAACCGTACCAGAAACAGCAAATGGACCTCAGGCTCTGTCTGTGATGCAAGAGACAGGAACTTAGGACCATCCAGGGAAAGTCTTGGAAAGTCACAGGTCACTACCAGCTGAGTTAGGCAGACACTGAAAATCACAGCAGAGAGTGTGAGCTTAGGATCAGAAGGTAGGGAGTTGGCCTAAATAACGGGGGTCAACCAAGCACAGTAATTAGAATAATCAGACTAATTTTGCCAGATGGCAGTTTTTCACCTCTGTTCACCTTTAAAATATTTGGCACATAAATTCCAGTTTAAAACCCTCTGGTGTTGTAAAGTTGCCACTAAGTATTTGACAAAGATAATAGCTGAAGCCATCAGATTGGGTGACGTTGTGAAGGAGAGCTCCTGTATTTACAGAGTGGAAAGAGGACTAAATATGGAGAAGACAGAAATAAGAGAAGGACCACAAGGATGCACTATTATAAAAGCAAAGGGAAGATACTTCACAGCCAATCCTTCCAAGAGACTATGTAAAGAGAAATATATATTTTCAACACGTGCACAGCACTGTTCATGGTGCAAAAGAAGTCAGGTGATATGGGTTCTGCCCTCCAGGAGCACTTTTTTCATGAGCACAAGGGATATATGAAAATTGGGGCTAGGAGGGTAAACTGTGTTATAGGTTACTAAGGAGTATGAAACAGATTTCTACTTCTGAACATGATGAAGGAACAGAGACCAGATTTTTTGGGCTGGCCAAAAAGTTCATTTGTATTTTCCTTATGCTGGCTCTAGTAGCACTTAGTTGTCTTTAACTTCATCCAAACAATCTTGTTAGATTGTATTGTGACAACTGTCATATCAACATGGATTTTTTAAAGAAAACTTATCAAAATTGGTGAATTTTTGTGTAGCCATTTTAATATTGAAGATGGAAGAAAAAAAGCAACATTTTCAGCATATTATGCTTTATTATTTCAACAAAGGTAAAACGCAACTGAAATGCAAAAAATGATTTGTGCAATGTATGGAGAAGGTGCTGTGACTGATTGAACATGTCAAAAGTGGTTTGCAAAGTTTCATGCTGGAGATTTCTCGCTGGATGATGCTCCACGGTCGGGTAGACAAGTTGAAGTTGATAGCGATCAACTCAAGACATTAATTGAGAACAATCAACGTTATACCACGTGGGAGATAGCCGACGTACTCAAAATATCCAAATCAAGCATTGAAAATCATTTGCACCAGCTTGGTTATGTGAATTGCTTTGATGTTTGGGTTCCACATAAATTAAGCAGGGAAAAAAAAACTTTCTTGACCGTATTTCGCATGAAATTCTCTATTTAAGCGTAACAAAAACATTCCTTTTTTAAAACAAATTGTGACGGGTGATGAAAAGTGGATACTGTACAATAATGTGAAATGGAAGAGATCGTGGGGCAAGCAAAATGAACCACCACCAACCACACCAAAGGCCGGTCTTCATCCAAAGAAGGTGATGCTGTGTATATGGTGGGATTGTAAGGGAGTCATCTATTATGAGCTCCTTCCAGAAAACCAAACGATTAATTCCAACAAGTACTGTTCCCAAGTAGACCAACTGAAAGGAGCAGTCGATGAAAAGCGTCTGGAATTAGTCAAAAAAACGCATAATCCTCCATCAGAATAACTCAAGACCGCATGTTTCCTTGATGACCAAGCAAAAACTGTTATAGTTTGGCTGGGAAGTTCTGATTCATCCACTGTATTCACCAGACATTGCACTTTAGGATTTCCATTTATTTTAGTCTTTACAAAAATCTCTTAATGGAAAAAATTTCAATTCCCTGGAAGACTGTAAAAGGCACCTGGAGCAGTTCTCTGCTCAAAAAGATAAGTTTTGGGAAGGTGGAATTATGAAGTTGCCTGAAAAATGGCAGAAGGTAGTGGAACAAAAGGGTGAATACATTGTTCAATAAAGTTCTTGGTGAAAATGAAAAATGTGTCTTTTATGTTTACTTAAAAAAACGAAGGAACTTTTTGGCCAGCCCAATAAAAAGACACAATGTCTGTCATCTAAACAAAACTTATCAGGCATATAAAGAAGCAATAAAATACTACTCATAATGAGGAGAAAAATTGATCAATAGATCCAGACCTAGAAATGATACAGGTGATAGAATTAATGGAAAATAGCATTACAATAATTATAATAAATATACTCGATATGTTCAAGAAGATAGAGGAAAAATGAGCATTTTAAGGAGAGACGTGGAAGATTTTTTAAAAGAGCCAAATCAAACCTAAAGAAAAAGATTGCAATGTCTAGTATGAAAAATACACTGAATGGGACTAACAGAACCTAGACACAGCATAAGAAAAATTAGTAAATTTGAAGACAAAGCAATAGAAATTTTCCAAAATGACAGAGTGAGAAAAAAGACTTTAAAAATAAATGAACAAAGCAGTAATGAGTTGTGGGACAAGTTCAGGTGGCCTAATATACGTGTCCTTGAAGGAAATGAGGAGTACAGAAAAAATACTTGAAAACCTAATGGCTGAAATTTTGCCAAATTTGATTAAAACTATACACTTAGAAATTCAAGAGGTTTAACAAACCCCACACAAAAGAAAAATGAAGAAAACTGTATCAAGCCACATCTTAATGAAATGTTTAAGATTAATGAAAAGGAGAATGAATTTAAAGCAGCCAGAAAAAGAGACACAATTAATAAAAAGACAAAGGTAAAAATTACAGCAGACTTATCATTGGAAACAACACAAATGAGAAGAAAGTGAAGCAACAGCTTTAAAGTACTGAAAGAAAAAAACGGTCAATCTAGAATTCTGTACCCAACAAAAATAACTTTCAAAAACAAAGCCAAAGTAAAGATTTCTTCAGACACAAAAGCTTAGAGAATGTGCTGTCAAGAGACAAGCAATGTAAGAAATGTTAAAGGAACTCCTTCAGGCAGAAGGAAAATAATGCCAGATGGAAACTGGATCTAAACAAAGGAATGAAGAGCTCCAGGAATTGTCCTTTTCAAACAAAAATGCTAGCAGTATGTTGTGCCCTGTATAATATATACCACCCCCCCCCCAAAATGTAGTAGTAGCAAGCTTCTATAGTAGTTCCCAATGATCCCCACTTTCTGGTGTAATCTCCCTTCCCTGTGTATGAGATGGACCTAGAGACTGGCTTCTAATGAATGCAATGCAACAAGAGTGTTAGGACATCACTTCCAAGGAGACTGTAAAAGACTGTGACTTCCCTCTTGCTCACACTCTTCCTCTGTTTCTTCTTGCTCCCTCAGATGGTGTAGTCTACCATGCTGTGTGCTACACTATAGAGAGGCCCATGTGGTAAAGAACTGAGGCTGGCCTCTGGCCAACAGCCGTGAAGACATTGAGGTCTTCAGTCCAAAAGCTCACCAGAATCATGCCAACCAGCAAATGCATGAATGTAGAAGCAGAGCCTTCCCCACTTGAGCCCTGTTTTGACTGAAGCTCTGGACACTTTGTTTGTAGCTTTGTGAGGTGACACAGAACACCTGACTAAGCTGCACCCTAATTTCTGACCCCCACAAACTGTGAAATAATACATGTTGTTTTAAGCTACTCGGTTTGGGGGGTGGTTTGTTATGCAACGATGTGTAGCTGATACATCAGGAGAGAGGAAGTGGAATATATATGGGGATAAATATAAAATACTTTTCCCCTTATTTTTTTTTACATGTCTTTACAAGATAATTGAGTGTTTAAGGCAAGAATATCAACAATGGATTTTGATTCTATAACAGATAAAAAAATGAACTGTATGGCAATTTTAAATTTTTAGTGGACTGGGGACAAGGCAGGGTATGAAGAAGAGTGAGCTTACAGAAGGGTATGCGGAAACTTTGGGGGGTGATGGATATGTTCATTATCTTAATTTGCAGTGATGGTTTCAGAGGAGTATAAGTATGTCAAATCTCAGTTTTGTACACTCTAAATATAAACTGTTTATTGTACATTAATTATACATTATTTATATACTCAAAAAAGATATAAATAAAAGTATAAAGAACAGACAATAGAAGTTTAGAGAAGAGAAACATCAATGTGAGTTGTAATTATTACAAGAGACTTCACAGAGGACAGAGGACCTAGCAATAATCAGGCTTTGGTAAAATGGTACAAGAAAGATGGGGAGGAGCTGAGGCAGAGGGTAGAGTACCAGCAGGGCCAGGAAGCAGGAATTGGTAATGTGTGTGGAGGAGAAGAAGTTAATGCCCAACATTAAGCAGAGTATGACTTTTGAAGAAAACAGTCTACCTCTATCTTTCCAGGGTAATTTCTTCCAGAAAACCTCCATAAGGCAAATTCCTATAAAGTCTAAAACATAATTACTGTTAATTTCAAGAGATGTTAATACTTCCTGAGCCCTGAAGTTAAGCCACTTATCTTAAAACAACACCAAATCCCCTTAAGATGAACACTCTCACTGCAGTAGATGACACTAGTTGTCATGGCATGGCCTTCCAAGGCAATTTCCCTTCATTAATTACCCTGTGATAAGGCTGAATGCCTTTATCCAGTTCCTTTATAACTATTCTATACCATACCTTTAAACCTTTACTGTCCTTTTTTAGCCCACAAAAGACAAAATAAGTCAATAAAAGCAATGTAAATGGTGCATAAGATTGTCACTGCTATAGACTTGCAAACCAAAAATACTGGAAATACTTCACCGCTGGAAAGATGACCTCATAGGGGCTCTTGTTTCCTGGCTCTTAGCTACTTGGGAGGTGCACATCATCCAAAGCAGTTCTCATCAACGTAAATAAATGAATCATCATAAGCCAGAGCAGATATTACATGAAATCCCTTGCAAATTTAGATTCTTGTAAGCCAAAATGGCATACCCTGGAGTATCACTATAATGGGAAATAAGCTTAGAAAAGAATAAATAAGACCAGGATAAGTAAGAGTTTTAAGCATTAGATTAAGCATTTTGGACTTATCTGGGAGGCTTATATAATCTGGAAAAGGGAATGACATGGTGAAAGATGTCTTGAAGATTAATGTAGAAGTCATGTACAGAGTAGAATTAGCTAAGGGAAGAATAAGGTGGGAAGTCTATTTTAGATGCCATTTTGGAGTAGACTGGGTAAAGTTTGATGAAATTGTGAATAAAGGAAATGACAATACCAAACACATTAATAATAATGATAATTAATATTTGTTGAGTGCTTCATATGTTCCTGGCACCGTTCTAAATGCTTACATGTATTAACTTTGCATTTAATGTTTATTTACTATGGAATATACACTATTATTATCCTTATTTTACATTTGAGGCCCCAAGAAGTTAAATAACTTACCCATGGTCACAAAGCTAATGGGGAACAGAGTCAGGGTTTGAACAGAGCCATCGGGCCCCAGATTTCTGTGTATGCTCTGTAGATCTCAAGCACTGACTCTGTGCAGGCCACATGATGGTACTGAGAGTGAGATTAAAGGAACCCAGTCCAAGACACATCCCAAGTCCCTCCCTCCTCTTCGTCCCCATGGCCACTACCCGAGTCCAGGACAGTGGCTCCTCTTCTCTGAAACAGCCTCTGGCTGCTTTCCCTGGCTCTACACTTGCCAGCCTCCAATCAGTGCTGTACCCTCACCCGAGTGATCTCCCAAAAGCCCAGAGCTGATCCCATCACCCTTCTGTTCAAAATCACTGGGATAAAGTCCAGAACTACTACATGCCTTCTGAGACCCAACATAATCTGGTCCCGGATCATTTTGCATTCTAGGTTCCAGACATAAGACTTCATACTCTCTCATTCTGGGATCTTGTAGATGGTGCTCTTTCCCTTTAAAATGTTTCCCATCCTTTCCACCTTCCTCCCTGTTCTTCATGGACTAACTTCTACTCATCCCTCACATCCAATCTGAGTGGTCACTTTGCTCAGAAGTGCTCTAACACCCTGAACCACATGTGCCTTAAGCCCGCTCTGACATGCTTGGACATTGCCCTGTACCATCACTCATTGGCTCACTCCACTGAATATTAAGTTCCGTGAGGTCAATGACCTTGTTCATTCTTTTCTCCCCAACACTTAGCATGGTATCAAATACATAGTGGACTCCAGATAATTTTTTTAATTGAAGGATAAACAAGGAATGAGTTTGATAGGATGTTAAAAATCAAACCTTTTTTTTTTGGAAAAGACAATTTATTTTTTATTGAGGTAACATAGATTTATATCATTATATAAGTTTCATGTGTACAACATCATATTGCTATTTCTGTATACCACACACATGGTCACCACCAAAAACTTAGTTTCCATCTCTCTCCACACAGTTGATCACCTTTACCCATTTCACCCAGCCCTCCACCCCCATCCCTTTGCCTCTGGTAACCACTACTCTGTACCCACTGTATCTATGTCAAACTTTCTTTTAATACATTAAACATAACTAGTGACATTGGAAGCATCAAGGGACCATTTAAGAGAATTATTTTGGAGTTGCTCAGTTTAGATTGGGACCTGTTGAATCTGGTGATAAAATGTTATCCAAGAAGAAACGACCTGTGTGCAGCTGGAATGATGGAATCGGGGCTCATTTTGTGAGGCTGGATGACTCAGACTTGCTAATTTTACCACTTTTTTAAAGAGAATTTTGCTTTCCTCACTTTGCTCAGTAGCATTTAACTAGACTGATTGTGGCTTTATTCTGGTGAAACCAGAAATCAAAATTAATACCTGGTATATTCCTTTCTAGGTTGTGTATACAGTCATACATAGAAAGGAGAATTACTTTTCTCTATACTGTTCAGAAAGTTTGCTGGTATCTTTTTTATTCTGCTGTTGCTTGCTTAGGTTGTTAGTGAAAGGGTAGATTTCAGAGACAGAAGCCAAAGCTGAAATGCTCTGGATTTAATTACACAGCAAATAGAAATGATATTCCTGATCCTATGAAGAATAAGTTTGGCTTTTCTATATATTATTTGAGAAGGACTTAATAAAAAGTAGATTTTCTGGATGAAGACTTGTGAATGCATTTACAGCCCCATAATCTTACCAAGGCGAAGTGCTTCTGCTTCAACCTTCAGAGACCTGACTAACAGTTGATAAGTGCTTTTAGGGTGAGATGTGACTCTGTTTGCTAAAAGCAGCCTCTGAGCTAGAGAGAGGTGTCCCCATAGTCTGGCTGGCAGATAGCCCCTGCCGAAGGACATGAGGGCATCTGTCCTATGGACTAAGGAACGGCCCACCCATTTTCTTTTGGTCAGGTATGTGAGGAGTTTGTATGTTTGGCTAGGCAGAAAAACTTCTTCCTTTCTGATGGATCATTTAGAAGGGTGTGGTAGTGGTGCGGGGGTCTGTGTGTGTGTGTCTGTGTGTGTTAACGTGTAGCTTAATGTTTCACCACAATGCAAACAAAGTGCTTCCCTTAGTAGCCTACAGGAATAAGATCCCTACAGGAATAAGATCCTCCTTACAAAAGGACCCGAAGGATTACTGGAAAGACATAGCCAGGCCCAAACACCAGGTTTGCTTTGTGTGGCTTTGGATGAATGGATAAAGGAAATGTTGCCATTTACAACAACCTGGATGAACCTCAAGGACATTATGCTGAGTGAAATAAGCCAGACATAAAAAGAAAAAAATTACATGATCTCACTTATATGTGGAATCTAAAAAAGTAGAAGTAGAGAGTAGAATGGTGGTTACCGGGGTGGGGAGGTGGGGGAAATGGGGAGATATTGATCAACGGGTACAGAGTTCTATAGGATCCATTCTATAGGACGAATAAGTCTAGACAGCTCATGTACAGCATGATGACTGTAGTTAATAATACTGTATTGAATCTCGGAAATTTGCTAAGAGAGATTTGCTAAAATCTAAGAGAGGATTGCTTCTTGGCCTTTTGGCTAAGATCAAGTGTAAAATCTAAGAGAGGAGATTTCAGGTGTTCTCATCACACACAAAATATGGTAACTATGTGAGGAGATGACCTGTTAATTAGCTTAACTGTAGTAATCATGTCATTGTGTATATGTCTATCAAATCATCATGTTGTACACCTTAAATATATGCAATTTTTATTTTAAAAATGAAAAGAACTTGGATAAGGGGAAGAGTGATGACAGAAATAAACCCAGAGGAGCTGGTTGGATGGGCAAAGAAAAACCGGTTGATAGACTTACTGACTTTGAGGGCAAAACCCAAAAGGCATTTGGAGTCAGAGGACTGGAACACAGGAGGGAACACCAGGCTGGTTATTTAGACCTGGGAATTACTTTTGAAATAAAGCCATGAGGTAGAGCTGCCTCTGCTTCAAATTCAGCATGTGTACATTTAGAGGGTCCCTGTCTAATCCCAACATGGCCAGAGGGAACCTAGGAATAGATGCAAGATATGGTTCATGAGGTATAGGATGGGCAGCTTTACTTTTTGAATAATTCTTTTCTAAGCAGCCACACTTATAAATTTATTCTAAATAAGTAGACCCGAAGCAAAATCATTCTTCGGGCTGAGCTACCAGCAGAGCCAGTTTTTATCCAGCTTCTGCAGTTCACCCAACTCAGCTCGCGTCGCCAGAGTCTGTCCTTCCAGATTAATGTGTTTAATAGCATCTGTCAGCAGTGGCTGTAGAGTAGTATGTTAATGGGTCCCGAAGATTTTCATCAGAAGATGCTGTACGCCAATAACAACGCCAGTGGCAGCTCCGCAGTTGGCATTGCTGACACTTTTCCTAGCAAAGGAGGCTGCCCTGCAGGCATTTAAGAGATACTGAGGGTCCAGCAGCTGGAGGTTGGTTAACAAGTGGAACCCTGAAGATGCTGTTTATGTGGCTGTATGTAGAGTAGTGATTTATGCTATTTTAAGCTGAGATGCAAATTCTGTGAGTAAGGAGAGCGAGCTGCTGCCTTCTGGAGTCGTGAATGTCTCAGGGAACAAGAGCATAAGAGGGTCCGGATTTTTAGGCAACAGAATGCTTTACACAGGTGACAAATTAGGTGGTAATTAATCACGTTAAATGAGGATTCACCATGGAATTCCTTCAAACAGCCAGATCCCCTCGTCACTTAACATACTTGATTAAAATTCATTACCCACAACATCTCTTACATAAAGCATGGTTCCTCATATTGATTTCAATGGGTTCTGTTCATTATGGGGAACACTTCTGCAGAGAAAATTCACTCCTACAAAGTTAATAGGTTACCCTTATCACACATAAACCGGAAACAAGATTTGTCTGCCCTTAGCTTGCGCTCTTCGTATCTTCGTGTGAGCTCTTAGCTTGCACGTGTACCTGGAACTTCCTAATGACTGATTCCTGTTCTCCTGGCCCCTTCTCTTTATTTGGGAACAAATGGGCACCTGGTTCCCAATCTCCAGGGATGGTCCATCTATCTTTGACCGCATATCAGGACTTGGACCAAATTCCGGGAGACAGTAAAACACAAGGTCCCTGCTGGAGTCTCTGGTGATGAGTCGGGTCTTGCTGTGCAAGATTCCATCCACAGCTGTCATCTTCCACCCAGCCCTAGTTCTGAAAATGACCCCTGTCAGCGGAGAGGCCAAGCACAGCATTGAGGGTCCCTTATGGGGAAGTGGGTTAACAATCAGGGAAACTGGGTCTTAAAGAGAAGCAGCTCGTCCAAAGAACGATGGCCTCGACACCCACAAAACCAGGTAGACTTCAGGGCTGCAGATTCTACCTCTGCACTTCCAGCCTAGAACTTGACTCAAGTGAGTAACAACTTCATTCTCATTTACATGTCTTAGGGAACAATGATCTTCAGATTCCAGGAATTTTGCCCTGACACATGAGTTTGTAAACTTACAATTTTAGTGTAGTTTTTGTTGTTTAGGAGATAGCTTAAAAAGCAGAAAGGGGATTAAAGGGAAGAAGTGATAGTTAATGCATATCTTACTTTAGAGTCTTACTTAATAGCCTACTAATCCCTTTCACCTAATTGTTTATTCCCTTCTGTCTTTAGTCCATTGGGGCTGCTGTAACAAAATTCCACAAACTGGGTGGCTTATAAACAACAGAAATTTACTTTTCACAGTTCTAGAGGCTGGAAGTCCAAAAACCAAGGCACCAGCATGGTTGCGTTCCAGAGAAGGCCCTCTTCCTGTTTCCTAGCCAACAACCTCTCTCTGTGTCCTCACATGGTAGAAGAGGCTAGGAGTTCTGTGGGGTCTCTTTCATAAGGCCACTAATCCCATTCGTGGGGGCTCCACACTTATGAGCTAAGCACCTCCCAAAGGCCCTCACCTCCTAATACCAACACACTGGGCATTAGGATTTCAACATATGAAGTTAGGCGGGGGACATAAACATTCGGACCACAGCACCGGCCTTTCAGCATACTTGACAAAACAGACAATCTGCGTGGAGAAGAGGTGGTAGAGGAGGAACATGACAGTGCCAATATCAGAAGTCTTTATCTGGAAAGGTCAGGTGCAAAAGGCCCTAAGCATCAACATACACGAGGGGAAAACAGAGTCAAATTGCAGCTGTCCACAGAAAGCCTATATGAAATATAAAACAAATTTCTCTCTCTTCCAGTCTGCCTTCCTCCATAATCACTTAGATACCTGGGGGCCTTGGTCAGAGCAGGCACTCAATACGTATTTGTTGAACTGGATCTAGACAAACAAAAGTCTAATCAAATATTTTAAAAGTAAACTGCTAAGTGATGCTTAAAGTTTAAAAACGAGAATAGGATGCCATTCTAGTGAGTGTGTCTCATGGCTGACACCTCATGGCTCTGACCAAGGCAGGCCAGCTTGTCTGGCAGTACCAAGGCCCTGGTCCCTGATTGTGGTTGAGGGCGCTTTGCTCTCCTCCCTCAGCCTGCTGCAGCCACCTAGCCCCACGCATGTTCTTAACAAGACTTGTGGTGAAAACTGCCCCACGACGTTTCTGAACATTTTTTTAATAAGGTGGAGAAATACAAATCCTATTTAGCTGTGTGTGTGTGTGTGTGTGTGTGTGTGTGTGTGTGTGTGTGTGTGTTTTTCCTTTCTGATGCATTCTGTGGGTGTGGGAGGAGGCTCAGCTTTCGTAGGCATCAGCCTAGAGAATGTACCGCCAGGAACACTGACAGGTCCAGCTGCCTACGGCTTTGTCGAAGGACGTGGGGAGCGCTGCATCCCAGAGGCTCACAGCTGACACCAGGAGGAGGAATAGTCCCTCTTTAATGATGCCTGAAAAGTGCCTTTTGCAAATCATTAGCAAATTAAAGAAGGTGAAGGCATTTGGGCCCAGGTTCCAATTAGACAGAGATCCACATGAGAGCCTAATATTTATTGAGCTCTTACTTTGTGCCAGGCATTGTGATAAGCATTCTACATGGTCTGTCATCTATACTGCAAGTAATGGAAAACCTGAACAATACCTTAATCCCCAAAGGCATTTGTTGTTGCTTTAATAGGAAGTCTGAAGTCAGGCATTCTAATCCTGGCTTGGCAAGATCAACAGTATCATCAAGGAGAAAGGTTCTTTCTCTCTTTCACTTCCATCATCCCTAGTGGGTTGACTTTCATCCTTAGCTTCACGAGATGGCTGCCACTGTGCCAGACATCACATCTACATTAAAGGTAGGAAGGAGGAGGGACAAGTAGGCACTAAGAGAGTTTCTCTTCCTTATATATTCTTTTTATATGGAAGCAAAATTTTTCCAGAAACCCCTTAGCCGATATCCCATCAACCTCATTTTGCAGAACTGGGGCACATAGACACCTCTAAGTGCAAAGGAGGCTAGAAAAGGAGCATTTAGCTTTTATAGCTTCTGTAGGTAGACTGGCAAGAGGGGATTGGGAATGGCTATTGGGCTAGTCAAGCAACAGTGTCTGCCTTATATGGATTATTTATTTAATCCTCTCAATAACTCTATGAATGGAAGTACTGTTGTCATCCTAAGTTGGCCAACTAAGAGATAGTAATTAAGAGACTTGCCCAAGGTCATGCAGCAGATAAGTGGTCTGGCTAATAGCTTTAACTATAATAGGCAGCTATCTAGCAAGATGGTTAAGAAGACAGGTTATTGAGATAGACTACCTTCTAGAGTTTGAATCCAAGTTGTACTACTTTCTAGTTATATATCCTGGGAAGTTATTTAACCTCGTTCTGCCTCAGTTTGCTCACTTGTCAAATGGGGATAATAATAATAATTATCCTAGGTTTATTGTAAAGATTAAGTGACCTAATACTTGAAAAGTATTACAGGATTTGGCTTTTAATAAGCATTGGAAAAGTGTTAACTAAGAAGCTATGAAGCAAGCAGCTTCATTTATAATAACCCCAAAGTGGAAATAGCCTACCTGTGCCCCATTGGTAACATGGGTTAATAAATTGTGGTATATTCATGCAGTTGAATGCTATCCAGCAATGAGAAATGATGAGTTATTAAAATACCCAACAACATAAGAGAGTCTCACAGTGAGTGAGTCTCATAATCCAGACATGAAAGAGCACACACCATATGACTCCATTGATTTGAAGTTCAAAAACAGGCAAAGCTAATCTGTAGTGATGAAAGTCAGAATGAGTTTCCTTCAGAGGATTATGTCTGTGAGAAGGTACGAGGGAACTTTCCGGGGTGCTGGAAAAGTTCTATATCTTTTTTTTTTATTTTTTTGTACAGCAGGTTCTTAGTCATCCATTTTACACACATCAGTGTATACATGTCAATCCCAAAAGTTCTATATCTTTTTTTTTTTTTTTTTTAATTTATTTTTGGCTGTGTTGGGTCTTCGTTTCTGTGCGAGGGCTTTCTCTAGTTGTGGCGAGCGGGGGCCACTCTTCATCGCGGTGCGCGGGCCTCTCACTGTCGCGGCCTCTCTTGTTGCGGAGCACAGGCTCCAGACGCGCAGGCTCAGTAGTTGTGGCTCACGGGCCCAGTTGCTCCGCGGCACGTGGGATCTTCCCAGACCAGGGCTCGAACCCGTGTCCCCTGCATTGGCAGGCAGATTCTCAACCACTGCGCCACCAGGGAAGCCCAAAAGGTCTATATCTTGATCTGAGTCGTGGTTATGCAGGTACATACACATGTAAAAATTCATTGATTCATTGATTTGTGCACTTAAGATGTATGCATTTTATTGTATATAAGTTATACTTCTATCTTAAAAGGACATAAAAATTTTAAAGAGAAACTAGGAAGCGTAACCATAACCATTCATGCTGACTGACATCTTTGCAGAAAACCCTCAGAAGAAAATGTTGGCAGGAAGAGAAAGGAGGCCCACCAATATCATGGGTCATTCGTCTTCTCGCAGAAAGCCCCCGCGGCCCTCTCCCGCAGCGCAGGAAATTTCCTCTGAGTCATATTCCCAGTCTTGGAGATGTGTTTGCCCTGGAGCCATCCCTGCCCTCTTGCCTGACTCCTAGGTGATCAGTGGTGGACTTCGGTGGTGAGGCAAACAGGAATACAACATCTCTCTGCATTTCACAGGCGTTATCCTGATAGTAGTCAAATTGCCTACAGATTCACCAGTCAGAATGCCAGGCTGCATCAGCCTGGAACGCCCCCAGGAGCTGTCCTGCCAAAGGCAGATTTCCATGGAGCTGACCACCTAAAGAGCTCCGGCTCTTCGTGGAACAAGAAGGCATGGATGGTGCACCCACTGAGCTGGAGACAAAGTGGGGCAAGAAGTGGACAAGGGCATTTAGGGCTGACAAGGCAGTGGCTTGAGAAGGCACCAGGGCTGCCTCAGCCCTTTGGGCAATTCTAAGCTTCAAAAAGATCCTCTGAAGGAAACGGTTCAGAGTCAAAGCAGACCGATACTATGGACTTTCTTAAAGTTCTGGTACTTTCCAGGGCTGCAGGGTATAAGAGATGACTTGATTGTGATTTGGGCCTGTGGGAGGTGGAGTGGAAGGAAGGGGTGTGACCTTTGACCAGGCAAGTGACGGCTGCATTTTATGACACCCGAACACAAAGCCTTTTTTTTCCTTTTCAACCGCATGAGAAATGTTTTTGAAATTTCAGTAACCAATTGAACAAACAGGAGAGGAATGAGCTGGATCTGGCCTGCGGCCCTCAAGCACACCGTGAGTGTGGCGAGGAGAGAATCACAGCCTCAGCTCTGGGTCACCAGAGGAGGGGCTGCCTTTGTTTAAAGTCTGTCACCACGAGAATCACCCAAGGTGCTCTCTGCACTCCTTCCGTCCCCTCTGCTTAGGAATGCCTGAGAATCCTGCCAGAAAACTGAGGCCTGGGGGAGGGGAGTCTGCCCACCAAGTCTGCCTGGGAAACGGGTCCGGATCAGTCTCCATCCTGGGTTTGGGTGGTCCCAGGCCCGGCTTTGGCCTGTGCTGCCCCAGCACTTCCCTGGTCCCCTTAGTCTCCAGTCACCAGAGGGATCCCCCTCTTCTTAAGGCTGCAGGGCCCTGGATGGAGCACAGGCTGTGAATCTGTAACAGTTACACATCCTCCGTGTGGGCCTTTGTGTGCACTCTTGCCCTGGACCACACACACGTTGGGACTGGGCCCACTGCAAAACCTAACACTGGTTCAGAAGATCCCCTGCAACCTGAAGGAGGCGTTAGGTCGTCTTCTTCTCCCACCTCACTACCCGTGGCCCACGTCCATATCCACCTTAACCTCAAAGCGGCAGAAGAGAAGGTACTCACCCTGCCTACGTCCTCTTTCTCTCCGCTGCCCCACCCAGAGAAGCCCCAATATGGTTCCTCCAGAATTTCGGGTATCTGCTGGCATCCTTGCTCAGCAAAGCCTCCTCCTGAGGCCGACCACCACAGTCAGCCTCCAACTTAAAGATAATGAGTTTGGAATAGATAGCTAGTGGGAAGCAGCCGCATAGCACAGGGAGATCAGCTCGGTGCTTTGTGACCACCTAGAGGGGTGGGATGGGGAGGGTGGGAGGGAGGGAGATGCAAGAGGGAAGAGATATGGGAACATATGTATATGTATAACTGATTCACTTTGTTATAAAGCAGAAACTAACACACCATTGTAAAGCAATTATACTTCAATAAAGATGTTTAAAAAAAAAAAAGGAAAGAAACCACCAAAAAAAAAAAAAAGATAATGAGTTTGGGAGGGCATCTGACTGACAAAGACAGATGCTGCTTCTGGCGAAAAGAAAAAAAAAATGGTGTATTTCCTTTCCCCAGGAAGCACAACATTCTTCACAAACGTTATTTTCTCATTAGCACTTAACAGCCTCCACAGGGAGCCTGATGATATCATGAGTCCTGATTTCACCCATAGAGAAATTGAGCCATACACCAGTTCTGCCCGTTCTGATTCGATGGCTGGAAAACAGAAGGTCTTTTCCTCCTTTTGGATTAGAATTAGATCTCATTTCCATCAACAAAACACTCAGGAGGATATGGCTCTTCTGCTTTGAACAAGTGTCTTCTTCAACACAGTTTGATGGCTTTGGGGCATGCACATTCTGTCTAGACCTGTGAGGGCTTTCAAATGCCATATGGTTGGACCAGACTCTGATCAGTAATGGGTTTGCAGATGTTAGATGAACCTTCTCATGTGCCCTTAGCAGCCCAACCAAACGCAACATGGGGAATTTTGGTAAGTGTGAGGGTCCCAAACAGTGGCTTCACTCAACCTAAACAACATTAAGACCTAGCTTTGATGTTCAAGTATACATATCATTTTAAGATTATTTGGTACACTCTCCCTCTCTTAAATACTTGCTGAAGTTTAGCCCATTCAGTGCAGGGATGGTAAGGCCCGCCTGTGTTTAGGCCGATTGATTGATGGCCAGCATTTCAAGAGCTGGTGACTCTGGTCTATATCATGCACAGAGAGAAGAAATCCCTGCAGTTTCCAAAGTGGAAACAAGCGAGCAAAAATAGCAAAAGTATGTTTAGAGACCGATCCAAAATATCCTATTAGCTGGTAGTTTTTATGGAATGTACAGACATATCAAAGGGAAGATGCATTTCTGCCATCACGACCCAGCATATAAGCCAGAGAATATTTCTGTTTTTCAAAGGGTAGAAAATCCATGTTTTTACTGAATGAATATTTATGGAGCACTTTCTCTATGCCAGGCACTAAGACACAAACAATAAGCTGCAGTCCCTGTTATTAGGGCTCCCAGCCTGATAGGAGACAAGCATGGGGAGAAATGGCTCAGGATAATGTGTGCTACGATTAGTGCTGTGGACACAGAGAAGAAGGGCTCTTTCAAGTTGGTGAATCTTCGCAGAGGAGGTAAGGCTCCAGAGTTCTCAGAACTGGGCTGGGGAGAGGGGAGCCAGGGTGGGAAAAGCAGCAGATGCAAAGGCAGGGAGGGAGACAGCAGATAGTTCAGGAATGCACGCCGATTCAGATTGCTAGAATGCAAGGCTCATGAAGGGTGGGGTTGGGAAATCATAAAAGGTGTTATGTGCTGAACCAAGGAGTTCAGAATTTATCCTGAGGCCATTATGGAGCTTGCAGCAGGATAAAAGGGAATAAAAGCGTTCACATGGTCGGGTAATTTTTTTAAAGCCCGCTCTATTGGCCCACACTAGAGGATGTATTATGGGAGACGGAGGAAAACGGGTACTTGATTGACGTACAAACATGGGGCCCAGACTTCAAAATCACCCTTGCATTTCCCAGTACAATACAGTGGGATGGTTGTAAGGTTAGCCTGGAGCCAGACAGTTTCAGGTTCAAGCTTCAGCTGTGCCATGTACTAGCTGTGTGACCTTAGGGAAGTTACTTAACTTTTCTGATCCTCTGTTTTGTCATCTGTGAAACCAAGATAACAATGGATATTACTATTGGATGAGATGATGCATAGAAAGTGGTCAGCACAGTGCCCTTCATAGAGTCCTCAGCTCATTCTCTCATTCATATATAGGTATGTATTTGAATTCCTACTATGGATCAGACAATGAGGATGTGTGGTGCGCAAATCCACTACAGTCCCCGCTCCGTGTGAATCTTAGAGTCTAAAGGGGGAGGCATGCATTAAACAAAGCTTCCCATAAGCGATTACATAGCTACATGCCAATTTCAATGCTATGAAGTTAAGATACGAGGTGCTCTGAGCACATGAAGGGTTGAGGCTGGAGGAGGGGGGTGGATTTAGCAAAAGAACCAGCAAAGGCCCTTACGCTAACATTGGATGGATGAATAGGAGTAACTCAGGCAGGCGTAAGAGGGAGAGCTGTTTAGGCAGAAGGACTTGAGTACAATAAAAAGCTGGTTTGTTCTGGGATCTGGTGGGGAGCAAGGCTGAAGAGGCAACACTGGGCTTGGATCACAAAGAGCCTTCTAGGCCTCAGTGGGGATGTGAAGTTTTATCTTCTGTGCAGGCTTCCTTTCCTCCCCTCCACCCTCAAAGGGGAGTGACACGGTCCAGTTGGCCTTGACGGTTAGCAGTTCCTTAGCGTGCAGACCTTCAGCAGCTGTCGGGCCTCTGCGAGGCAGGCCTGGCATGATCCCCCGAGACCGCAGGCCAAGACACCACTCGGGCTGACTTGGCTGCCTAGGAGAGCGCTTGACTGTTTTGATCGAATTTCACCGAATTTGCCAAAGCTTTGTCACATGTTTTCTCAGACACTTGACAAGCCAAGGGCAGGAGAGGACATGCTGTGGGGGGTTGGGGGGAGAGAACAGGTGAGCAACACAGGTAATCAGGCCATCTGGGACTCTGGCACTGGCCCAGTTTGCTGCTCACAAAACCCAGGAAGAAGTGACAGTTCAGGGCACTCGTCCACCAGCTGCCAACGTTGCAGACCTACCTTCCTGACACCCAGTTGGGCAGGAGGCAAGAGCACATGCACAGAACGCAGACTCTCCACCCTGGAATATCCTGTAACTCCCCTCAGCACTGGGACAACTTGCCTACCTGTCCCAGCCATCAGCCCCCAAATCTCTCTTCCTAGCAAGGCAAGAAACCCGGGCTCAAGCCAGACCTGGTTTTTTTCACATATCAAAGGATAACACACATGGAAACAAATAGTTTTCTATCCACCTAAGAATCTGCTTTTCTTCTGAGCAACAATCTGTCAGCTGTTCTTGCAACATAAAAGCTCTCATTTGACCAAACTTCAGGAAAGACATCCATTTGTAAATTTACAAGGAGGAATTTCAGGTTAAGTTGGCCCTTATACCCCTAGATCTGTCATTTGGGCCAAGTCTGAGAGATTTCCTTCTTTGAGTCACTCCATTTCAGGCACGTGAGCCTGTCACTGCCTGGGCAGGGATACCATGTCTAGTAAAGTCACCTCTAATTTAGAGGTTAATGGGTTCAATTTCTTTATTCTATTTACTCTGCCATTTTCTCAAGGAAATATTAGAACTAATTCTTTTCTTCAGAAAGTAGCTCTACTTTGGGTGGGAAGGTGTATGGGGCACTACATTATTTTGGGGGGGGGATTGGTTTTGTTTATTTTTACTTTTAATGACTTTTTTGAAGTATAGTTGATTTACAATATTGTGTTAGTTTCAGGTGTACAGCTAAGTGATTCAGGTATACATATACCTATTCTTTTTCACATGCATTTCCCTTATAGGTTATTACAAAATGTTGAGTATAGTTCCCTGTGCTATACAGTAGGTCCTTGTTGGTACATTATTTTTTTTTTCTTTTAATTATTATTTATTTATTTATTTATTTTTTTGGCTGTGTTGGGTCTTCGTTTCTGTGTGAGGGCTTCCTCTAGTTGTGGCAAGCGGGGGCCACTCTTCATCGCGGTGCGCGGGCCTCTCACTATCGCGGCCTCTCTTGTCGCGGAGCACAGTCTCCAGACGCGCAGGCTCAGTAGTTGTGGCTCACGGGCCTAGTTGGCCGGCGGCATGTGGGATCTTCCCAGACCAGGGCTCGAACCCGTGTCCCCTGCATTAGCAGGCAGATTCTCAACCACTGCGCCACCAGGGAAGCCCTGTTGGTACATTATTTTAACTTTTTTAGCTGTGCAGTCTCACATGGGCTCCTCCTTGCTTATTCTATAATGGTGGTTGCTAAAGTACATTCTACCGGCCTTTTTGAGTCTGGGCACAGTGTGCTGGTGGGGAATTCTAATTCTGACCCTGTCTCTACATGATTCTTTCCAGGCAACACTGCCGAACTTCTTCTCTTAGATGTGTAAGGTCAATTACATCACTTCCCCTCCCTGTGTCTGTTCCCTCATTTATCAAATGAGGGGCTGTAATCATGCATCACTTAGACCCTCTCTAGCTCTAAAAAATTTTTTGAAATCCTGTAATACATCCTTAGCTGTTTGACTTAATCAATTTGGTAGTCCTGTGGAAACACGGGTCCTACCTATGATAAAGCAGAAATGATATTTCCTCAGACTCTCTCAGTGATTCTCAATGTTGAAGCCAATGGGATGGCATTTGGAGATGGAGCTTTTGGGAAGTAATTAGGGTTAGATGAGGGCGGGGCCCACATCATGAGATTAGTGTTCTTATTAGAAGAGACACCAGAGGGCTTTCTTCACCACCCCCTCCCCCAAGCACATACCAAGGAAAGGCCATGTGAGGTCACAGCTAGAAGGTTGACACTTAAAAGCCAGGAACAGAGAGCTCTCACAAGAACCTGAATTGGCCCACACCTTCATCGGACTTCTCAGCCTCCAAACTGTGAGAAGCAAATTTCTATTGTTAAAGCCACCTAGTCTATGGTATTTTGTTCTGGCAGCCTGAGCCAACTAGGACAGCAAGCATTCTCTAGGATAGTCATGGTGCCTGAGCCTTGGATATCTTCATGATGAAAATTATGGCACCTGAGCCTTGGATATCTTCATGAAGACCAACCCTCGTGTACTCAGAGCAATGTGGAATGTATCATCAAACAGGCAAAGCAGAGGCTTTTAATGTCTTGTTCAAGTGAAGATGACCAGCGTTGTCCCACAATTTCTATGCATTGCTGTGTGTTAGGAGTCGGAATTATCTGAACTAGACTGCAAAGTACTTTAAATAAGTACTTAATAGGTAGCCACGGGAACGACCAACTCAGTCCTCTTTGGAAGCAGGAAGGGTAGGAGTTATAAAAGTATACGAGTCAGAATTAAACAAGAAAATGGGTGTCTCCAGCCACAAAACTAATTCTTGCAGCATGTCATTTTCAGCACTGTAATGATTTCCATAGTACAGCTTTTAGCTCCACAGTAAGTGACAATGCAGGTGTCACCCTGAATATCATACACTTTAATGGCATCTTGTGTATTCTCATCCTTTCAGAACCAACTCAAATGTCATCTCTTCTGTGACTTTTCTCAATGTCATTTGAAAATGACTTTGTATATTTTTGCATTCCACAGTCCCCATACAATATTTATTCATTTTTCCTTGGGGCTCCCATTGCAACTTGCTTGTAATTCCATAAGGTGCTTATCACATCATATTACAGAAAGTTGTGTGTCCTTTCTGTCCTGTGAGATAGTGAACTCTTTGAGGGCAAGGCCATGGACATAGAAGTTACTCAATAAAAGCTTGAATGAATGAATGAAGTCTTGCTCCTTTGCATATGACTCATTCTTCATTCATCCCAGAATTCCAAAGACTCTGACTCAGCTGCCAGACTAAGGCTCTCTCTACCTCCATCTGCCTACCTATTATATGATACTATAAACAGTAGTTAAACATTGTCTTTTTTTTTTTGGCCTCAGAATCTTTAATGAGTCATGGGAGCTACCAGGATGCAAAGCCAGTATGCTCTAAGGTCACATATGAAAATTTGATGTTCTCATAATATTTGTCCCAACTGTTGTTTTGTCCATATTTCAAAGACCTCTTGACCTGTATTCATCCTGAAATTGTTGACACTTCACAGCTGCCAAAAGTGAACCACAGAAACATGGACTATTATGTGGCCTAATTTGGGAGGTCTGCCCCCAGTTTACTAGGAGAGTAACTTTCCTGTAGTTTATGGTCTTGACCAACACCTTTAAATAAAATTAAACCAATCAGCTTGGCAGGGGTCAAGTGAAAGCCCATCAGAAATGAACACGGAACATCGCTAAAATGATAAGCCACTGGAAAATACAGTCAGTACACAGAGAACTTTTCAGGATCCCATGGATGGATGGAAACTGTCGCTTTATACACAGATATCATGAATTAGCTAACAAAAGTCCCTCTGTCGTGATACTTACTGATTAAAATGTAACTTCCTCTCGGAAAAAAAAAAATAAACCAATCATTTTGATAACAATCCACGTGTTAAATTCAGTTAAATATTGAGAAAACTGTTTTCAGGTTAAATTCTATAGCACAATTTTCTATCAGCTACTGAGTCTGTCATGCAGCTGAATGAAGAAGTGAGCAGATCTTATCCCAAATGCTTACATCCCTCTGCATTCCTCTTTTCTCCCTTCCTCTGTGCTAAAATCTGGCCCATTTTTTTTTTCCCTTATGAATCTTGATCATGTTTGGCTGTTACCTATATGCTACCCCAAAGGAAATCTCAGAGTTTGGAGAGTTAAATAGTTGAAGACCTAACAAGACATCAGGCATCAGTGTATGTTGTGGTGAAAGGACAGAGGTTGACATTTTAAGCAAGTTTCCTGCCTTCAAATAACACCAGGTAGGCAGCCAGCCCCCAGGCAGCTATGATAGATGTGGCCATACTAAGTGATGTATAGAAGGGAGTAGAGAAATACTGGGGTATTGTTTTAAATAAAGTTCTTAAGTTAATTCATTTTTCCACCCTCCCTCTTTACCTCCCTCCTTATCTCCCTTACTCTCTCCTTTCCTCTCTCCTTCCTTCCTCCCTCCCTCCCTCCCTCTCTTCCTTCCTTCCTTCCACCCTTCCTTCCTCCTTTCCTCAAGTACTCATTGAGCAATTATGATGACCTAGGCACTCTTCTAGGCTTGGAGGAAACAGCAATGAATAAGACCAGGTCCCTGTACCCTCATGGAGCTTACATTCTGGTAGAAGAGAGGTAAAATAGGCAAAGAAATAATACGTAGTTTCAAGAAGAAACTACTTTATTTTATTTATTTTATGAAAAATAAAAATGAGCAAAGGGTGTGACAGTTCCTCAAAAAATTAAACATAAAATTACCATATGAACCACCAATTCCACTTCTGAGTATATAGACCCCAAACAATTGAAAGCATGGTCTCAGACAGGTATTTGTGCACTCATATTCAGAGCAGCATAATTCACAATAGCCAAAAGGTGGAAGAAACCCAAGTGGCCATCAGTGGATGAATGGATAAACAAAATGTGGTGTATACATACAAGGGAATATTATTTAGCCTTAGAAAGGAAGGAAATTCTGGCATGTGCTCTAACATGGATGAACCTTGACAATATTTTGCTAATAAGTGAAATAAGTCAGAAACAAAAGGACAAACGTTGTATGATTCTATTTATATGAGGTACCTAAAGCAGTCAAATTTGCAGAGATAGAAAGTAGAATAGTGGTTTCCAGGAGCTGGGGAAAGGGAAGAATAGAGAGTTATTGTTTAATGAGTACAGGATTTCAGTTTGGGAAGATGAAAAAGTTCTGGAGATGGATGGTGGTGATGGTTGAACAATAGTGAAAATGTACTTAGGGCCAATGAACTGTACACTTAAAAATGGTTAAAATGTTATGTATATTTTCACAATAAAAAATCAAAAAAAATCTTTTAAAAAATAAGCAAGGGGAAGGAGTAGGAATGACTTTGGTTAGGACTGTCTGGGGAAGGCTCCTCTGAGGAGGAGCTGACATTTGAGTAGAGATCAACTAGAATGATGAGGAGAACATGGGATGATGACACAGGGGAGTAGTTTTGGATTTTGTTCTAAGCACAACCTTGGGAAGGTTTTGGTCAGTTAATCTGATTTGCCACTTTAAAATATTATACTGGCTTCCATGTGAAAAGTAGACTGAAAGGAAGAAATCTGGAAGCTAGAAGACCAATTAAGAGACTGTGGCAGTTGTCTAGACAAGTGACTGGTGGCTCAGGTGATGTTGAGATAATAAGGGAGGTGATGAGCAGAGATTGGATTGGGATATCTTTTTAAGGTAGAGTCATCATGATTTGCTGATGGATTGGATGGAGGAGGGGCAGTGAGGGAAAGAGATGCATTAAAGATGGTATCTGGGTTTTTAACTGAGTAACTGATAGGTCTTGCCATCCACTGAGATGGAAATGACTAGAGGAAAAGCTAGCTGGGGAATGGTAAGGGGTGTGGAGAGGCAATCAAGAGATGTGTTACATAAAAAGTGAAATCATAAACTCAGGGTCCAGCAGAGTGCTAGTACATAGAAGCCATTTATTAAATACTTGAATGAATAAATGGATGAATAAATGAATGAATGAATGAATGAAACTGAATGGGTAAATGGAGGCAGGGAGGAATGAAGAAAGGAAACTAACTCTAAATTTTACAAAATATGAAAGAGAATATTTGGCGAAATGACATGATGGTAAAGACACCAGGCTAGAATTTGGGAGAACTAGGTGCGAGTCTAAGACAATTATTTCCAAACTTCAGATTCCTTCTTCCTCTCAGCTTTTAGTCTGGGACCTCCCCCTTTACTCCTCCACAGGAAATGTGCTCACAGCTTTATTCACCCCAGTGGACAAGCCCATAACCCTTGCATCCCTGTGCGAGGTTGCGGAGCTCACCACCCTAACAGGGAGCAACCAATCAGTGAGCGCCTACGGCAGGGAACAGCCAATCAATGAGCTCCTCTGACAGGGACGAGCCAATCAGTGAGTGGTTGGCTTTGCACTCACCAACCATGCCTTCCCCACAGGCATCGCACAGGCTGGGCATCCCCGCAAGCGTTGTGCAGCAGCTCCCTCGACTGTCCAGAGCAATTCTCATAAAATCAGTTCCGCAGAGTGTCTCGGTTTTTAAGGGCATGGCTTTCAGCAAGCAGAAGACAAGGTTAGTTCTTGCTGCGTATTGGCTGGACTTGTGTTGACTGATCCACTAATTGCTCCTGCTGAGCCTTCAGGCTGGTTCCTCCTGATAGTCACCAAGGGAGGAGAGAGCAACAGTGGGAAGAAAATATTTTTAAAGTCACCTTCACAATTACAGAGGCACAGTGTAAAATGAGAAAGACGTGAAAATACTGTAGAATGGCCTCGCCGCGCAGGTTTTCACACACTAACCACCTTTGTACTGGCTCTTCTACAGGACTGAGGCTACAGAGCGCGTCTACATCAGACCTCTCGCCTGTTTCTCTTCCGGCAAAGAGCAGCCCACCAACGGCCTTCTGGACCAGCTCTCCGCAAAGCCCTCCCGCCTCCCCTACCGGTGGAACGCCCAGCACCTCGGTCCTCCCAGATACAGCATCGGCCCGGACATCTCCATCCGCCAAGAACGACTCCGCAGAGCCCAGAGAAGAGGAACCCACCAGCCCAGCCTCCAACGGGAAGGGCACAGACACAGACGCCTCACCAACAAGCGGTGGGGTCCACTTAACACCCACGCTCGAGGAACACACTTCAGACACTCCCGAGGCCAGGGTGCCAGCTACAGGGTCGCAGCCCCCCGTTGAGTCTCCCGCACTCACCTCCCCTCAAGCGCCAGCCTCATCACCTTCACCCCCATCAACCTCACCACCAGAGGAAGTCCCCTCTGCCTCTGTGAGCACCAGCCGTAACTCCGCTGAGGCCAGCACCAAGCCCACAGGAGCTCTAACCACATCAGAGCCCCCAGCGGAGGACCACAGCTCTGGCCACAGAGCCACTTCACATGCCCCAGCCGAGCCAGTGCCCACCGAGACCACGGCCCAAGCAACTGTGCCCCCCAGAGTGACCTGTATGCTGATAGACACGGAGACCACCACCGCCTCCCCCGGGGTGATCATGCAGGAAGTGGAGCATGAGCTAAGTTCAGGTGAGTCTCTGGCTAGAGCATGTGGCCTTGATGACACTGTGGTGCTAAGAATGCCGTTCAGTTAACCAAACACAATGGATTAAGTTTGAATTTTGGAGCGCAACACCCAGCTGAATTATAATTCCTAAGAATTTCCACAAGTGCAAACTTTACTTTTAGTCTCTTAATAATTTCCCCATGATAGTTCATTAATTGTGGCCCATCTTTATAATTTGTCTTCACATATGTCTTCATGTATGTAAACCAATGAGACTGGTTAAGCAAAGGCTTTGGGTTGAGCTTCCTGGGTTTCAGTTCTGGCTCCTGACCTTGGGCAGATTACTTCATCAGGGTGCCCTTATTTTTCCTCATCTGTAAAATAGGGATAAAGAAAGCTGTATACGTGGTTCTTGTGGAGATTAAATGAAATGACATATAAAGTGCTTAGAATAGTTCCTGGCAGAGAGTAAGTACTCAGGAAATGTCAGTTGTTATTATGATTTTGCTCGATGTATTAATGCAGTGTTTACCTCATGGAAACAGTCAAAGAAAGTAGGGAGGGCTGGAGAGAATGTGCTTATTCTTTAGAGTCACTGATATATTTCATGGGAAAGACAGTAAATTTTATGGAATGTCATGTTTGTTTTTATTCTCCCAGAAACCCTGTAAAGTTAGTATTATTTTTATCTTGATTTTGCAGTCTTGGAAATTATGATAGAGATTTAGGGTCTTTTCTGAGGTCACATGCATCTGACATTGAGGTGAAGTCTGGAAACTTTAGGGCATTGGGCAGGAAAAGGCCTTAGTAGGAACATTTGGCCTCTTGATAAAGAAACAGTGAGGTGAGAGCAGCCAGCAGGTGAAGGGGAAAATGGAGCTTTAGCCCCTCTCCTGAGTCGTCTCGCCAGGGGCCATGGACTCAGAGGGCAGTATTTGGGACTGAGCCACACAGGACCAGCTGGGGGTCAAAGAAATGGCTGTGACTGAGGAGAAATTAACATCTTTTAACAAATAATTGATAAACAACCATTATGAATGGAAACTCTGGTAAACAGTGGAGGTGGGGAGAAACAGAGCTCAGATTAAAAGACATAACTCCTCATGGAGGAGCTCACAGTTTACTAAGGGATAAGGTCCCAAAGAATTGCAAATTCTTATTTCAAAGGCCCAGTGTATATCAGTGAGAGTCCCAACAAGAGAGAGTGTATAAGAAAACCACAGGGGATCATAATTGCAGAGCTGTCATGAGTCAGGCCTAGGAGGAGAGAATAGTAACCAGAACCCAGAAGGAGGGTCTTGTAGAATAGACCACCTTGGGAGGAGTAGGGACTCTTGGGGGAGGGACACAACTAACTCAAGGTTAACCTCTGGGAGTGAAGGGAATCTATACTCTGCCCTCCCTCTCCCCCCCTACTCTGATATGCAGCCAGAAGCCAAGGACAGGGAAGCCCGTTGTGGTGCATACAGTTCAGCCTCCTGGAGGGCAAGTCAGAGAGCAAAGTGGAGAAAGGTGGAGAGTGGATCTGGAGAGGCAAAAGGAGGGAATCCGGCCCTCGCAGTCCAAACATAGCTTCCTCTGCGTAGCCCCGTCCCCATTAGCGCCCTGTTTGTACCTGTGTTTAGATGTGTACTTTCTGTCTTTACTTCCTGCCACATCCCCACTTTCTGTCTGATACTTTCCATGCTGCCAGCATGCAGGGAATATCTCAAGAATGGACTCGGTACCTGGAGCAGAGTGGGTGTTGACTCAGTGTCCTCAGGTCTGTCCCTAACAAAGGTGCCATCCAAGAACAGGCTTGAGGCAGTGGCCCCATCTCTTCCCTTTCCTAGTTCAGACCTCACCACCACCTGCACTACTTCTTCAGTTTTCTAACTGGTTTCCCTTCCTCCACACTCTGCCCCCTCCAGGATACCTTAGACATGGTGGATCATTATACTGAGCAGAAATTCTGAGTTTGGCCTGCAAGAGACTCCCTAAGGTGGCATAACCTACTACTTTTTCCAAGTCCCTCAGTTTCATGGGCTGGATTATCCAAGACAGCCCTGTTCCACTGTTCTGGCTTGTGTTTTAGGCCATGTGTCTTGATTTCCTCAACTCAAAGCCAGCAGGGCTAAGAGACACAAAATTAGGGACAGAGCTGGGTCATGAACCAGAACTTTATAGTTCTAGGGAATATGGCCCCCAGTAAGAACTCCAGGGTAAATGAATGAAGGAAAGATTGAATGACTTGAGAGGAAGGTGTGACAGGTCAGAGGGAGGTCACTGAGCATGGCCAGTGTACATTTCACAGACCCAAGGGGATTCATCCCTTCTGATCTATTAAATTGAAGAATATTTACTGTGCATCCACCAGGACCCGGTGCTTGATGCAAAGAAGTACTAATAAGCGTAAGACCTGTCCTCTGAGATTTTACAGTTTAAGTAAAAAGAAAGGACACAAGTAACTCTTAACACCACTCAGTTTCTGATCTGAGAATGAACCAAGGTGGGTGGGAGGATCTTTGAGCAGATGTGATACATTTCAAGGGTGAAGAAATTGCGTCCCAGAAGTTTAGAGTGACTCACCCAAGGTTACACCGCCCAGTGGTAAAGCTGGGCCCAGAGCCCAAATCCTTTAAACCACCACTGGGTCTTCTTTAAGCACCAGGATTGCCGCACTGCTCCTCCATCAGCCCAGCAGACTAGGCAGCACCCTGTGACACTGTGCCCACAGGTGACTATCTGCAGATGCTTTTGTTTGGAGACTCTTGTGCTGCCTTAATAGTGGCAGTAATCATACTACACTTTTGTTGAGCATATTGTCTTATTCTGTATGAGTTCACATAGCATATTTCTATAATCCAAGGGCTTATCCATTCAACAAATATCCAGACATAGTCACCAATAAATAATTCAAAAACAAGGTAAATGTTATGGGAGTTAGATTTGACTGGCCGGATTAGGGAAGGTTTCATGATAGAGGGAGCACGTGAGCTGAGTTGTAGGAGATGAAGGGAATTGCGGCCCGAGGAGAAGACAGGGCAGGGGAGATTCAGGCACCTGTGTGCTGCACATACCTGGGTTCAGAATCCAGCCAGCAGTTACAAGCACGGAAGTTGCTCTGGTCGGGGTATCTGGTACCCTCCACATTGCCAGCTCTGAGGGTTAATGCTCAGTCCTGGCATACCCGACCTAGCAGCAGCATTTGACACAGATGGTCACTGCCCTCATTTTGAAGCACTGTTTCCACTTCACCTCCAGGACACCTCTGTCTTGGTTCGTCACACTGCTCCTTCTCAGTGTCTGTCGCCTTGCTTCACCCCCTCCCCTTCCTACACTGGAGCACCCCGGGGCCAACATTTCTTCCTCTCCCCCAGCTTTCCACACGCACGCTCTCCTCTTCTCCCCACACCCACTCCTGAGATGACCTCATCACGTCTCGTGACTTAAAATGCCATCCACATGCTGATAGCCCGGAGATGTAAAATTCTATCCCTGTTTCATTTCATTGAACTAAAGACATGTCGACACCCAGCTGTCAGCTAACTCATGGTCTCCACTTGGGTGGCTCTTAGGCATTTCAGATGTCATACGGATCAGATGAATTACTGATTTCCTCACCCCTCCGTCCAGTCCTCCCTCAGAAACTGTGGGATAATCCTAGACTTCTTTCATCTCTCATATACGCTGCATCTGGTCCCTCAGGACCCAATTTCCTCTCACCCCTCGGTCCTCTCTCACATGTGGGACTTTTAATACCCCTGTAACTGATCTCACTACTCACCACACCCTTGCCGGAGAGACTCTTTTCAAAACCCAGGACAGATCCTGTCCCTCCTCAGCTCTAACACTCCATTTGCTTGCCCTTCTGAATCAGAGTAAAAGCTGAAGTCTGTGTCATGCCTGCGGTGCTCAGCACACTCGGAACCCCCCCTGCCTCAGTGCTCTCACCTGCTTCCGCTTTCACCAGCAAACACACTGCAATCTTACCGCTTCTTGAACAGACCGCAGACCCTCTTGCCCCAGGGCCTTTGCACTTACCATTCCCTCTGCCTGAAACATTTTCCTGCTGGGTCTTCAGTGGCTCGCTCCTTTTCATCAGGAAGGACTTTGTTCAGCTGTCATCTCCTCAGGAGCCTTTCCTCATATCCCTGTCTGAAACAGTAATCGCATCACCATGGATCCCTTTATCCTGCTTTACTTTCCTTTTAATCACTTACCACTTTCTTTTTTTTTAATTTTTTTTTAACATCTTTATTGGAGTACTTACCACTTTCTGACATTATCTCATTTATTTGGTGAGTAGGTGTCTGCCTTCTGCCACTAGACTGTCAGCTCCATGAAAGCAAGGACGTTGCTCACAAACGGGAAGATGTAGGTTACATCCCCAACCCCTGAGACAGAGCCTGACATATGGTAGACTTGAAATAACACTTGTTGGATAAATGTATGAAAGAGGCAATCAGCCAGTACCAGGGAAGCTATTTAATCTCTCTGAGCCTTGGTCTTCTCACCAATAAAATGGGATAAGGGTAGTCTCCAAATGATGGGGTTATTAAAAAGTTTAGTTGAGATAAGAAACTAAATACCCCTGTAACTGATCTCACTACTCACCACACCCTCACCGGAGAGACCCGGCGAGGGTCTATTTACAGCATAGCGGCTGTTGAGCAATGACTCTGTTGATGTCTATGCTTTTTATTTTACTATTATTTACCACTATCATCAGCATCATCATTATTGTTATTATTTTGCTATTGTGATTGCTATTATCACTGTTACTGTGTTTATCATAATGAAGACTGTCCATCATCTTCTACGAACTCTTATTGAGCTTTCACTGTGAGTCAGGCATCTGGCTAGACAGCGGGGCTTTGGCCATGAATGAGACAGTCGCCACCCTTGTGGAGTTTACAATGTCGCGTGTACACAGCATGGCAAGTAGCCTGTGGATCCCAGGATGTGTGGAGGAGGACATTGCAGAAGAAGCCGGAAGGAAGATTTCAGGACAAGTGTTAGAGGACCCTGGGTAGCAGGATGAGACAACTTACTTTACTTGACAAGCCATTGATAGTCACCAAAGGCTTTTGATCAGAGGCAGAAAATGTTCAGAATTATACCTAAGAATATTCAACTGGCAGGAATACATGTACGTAAACTGCAGGGAGTTCAGGACTGGTAACACGTAGACCGGTTTATACCTGGTTTCCGGTTGGCCATTGTCACTGACAGACCATGTCATTTAGCTACTCTGACTTTAAGCGCTCCTCACTATAATCTGAACACAAGAGAGACAATCTTCCAGGGGTTTTGTTGTTGTTGTTGTTGGCTTATCATACCACAAAAATTGTTTATTAGAATTATCCAAGGCAGAAGGAATGAGATTCACATTCACATGAGGCTTACTGAGAATATACGTGTTCTAAGAACTGGGCTCGTGACTCTCACAGGTAGCCCTCCATCTAATCTTCAGAACATTCCAGCGAGGTGAGCTGGATGGGATCTCTGCTGTAGGTGACAAAACAGGCACAGAGAGGTTTACTGACTTAAGTCTTCACTTGAGTGACCAGGCCAGGATTCAAATTCAGTTCTCCTGAGTGACCCTAAGTCAGGTCTTCCTTCCACCGTACCCATCCTAGCGGAATTCGTAGAAATGAAAAGTTGGGAAGGACCTACGGCCTCCAGACCGGCTGTGGACATGAGCCGCATGGGATGTTGTCAAACGCCCAGGGCTGCCAGCTGGGCCTGAGGGGTAGGGCTTCCCTATGGGAGGAGAAGCAGGTGGTAGCCGCAGCCATCCGAAAGCAGCTGTGCAGAAGAAACGAGTTTTCATTTTCGTTTTTCAGTTTTTGTTTTGCTTTTAAAGGAAAAGAGAGAGAGATGTGATGTGTTAAGTATGGCTCGTCTGGGTTATTAAATCAGAGCTCTTCAAGGGTGGAAGCTATGACTACAGTATGTTTGTGACATCCTGAACTGAACTGAACAGTGCCGTGTGAATGCTTAAGGGGTGAACTGATACCGCACCCCAAATTATACTCGAATCGTCCCCAATTCCTACATATGCAAACGTTAAAATTATAGTCACTCGGCTTGTTGCAGACTGGGTATTCTCTTTTGTCTGTAAAATCCAAGTGGCCCCTGGTCTTATGCTGTCCTATGCTTTCCATTACAAAGAGAAGGACTCATAATTGTGAAAACGGGTGAAGGCCTTTGAACTTTAATTTGCTAGTCTGACTCCAGATTTATTCAGTATGAACTGTGCTAATAAATACCCTGAAAGAAAGGACACCAGGCAGGCACAGATATCTAATCCTCTCTGCATCCATACCTGCAAGGGACTTTCAGCTGTCAAAACACCTTCTTATTCCAGACCAACTCTTAGGATAAATATAGGTTTGAAAAATGAATTAACTCCTAGAAAAGGGGGAAGAATCATTTTTAAAGTATTCATAGAAAGATTTTAGGAGTAAAAAAAAAAAAATATGTATTGTAAGTAATACAATAGTAAGTTAATGACCATGATATTTCGATGATCTATTCAAAATATATTCAAGGGGGAAATGAGGATTTAACAAAAAAACGTAAAAGAACATTAAACATTTATTGATCAGATTCTTCCAGATTGCCCAAAATATATCAGAAAACAATAATCCTAAAAAATCTTGTATCTATCTTAGACTCAGTTTTACAAATATTAAGTCATGACATGCCCAGGCCTGGCCTCTAACAGTGAATGGCGCCAACATCGTTTAGCCCAACCCTCCTTCCCTCTCTGTGTTCTTTCCATCACCGAGAACTGTTGGTTTGAACTCTTAGTAGGTCCCAAATTCACCCACTTCTCTTCGCTCTCCTTCTCATGTCAAAGCTCCCATAATCCCACCACATCTCTCTTTTCCCATCATGCTGGCTCCTGTCTTTGGTCCACATGAACTGCAAGGCTGACAAGGGTATGTATTATAAATCCTCACTCACATTTTTTCTTTTGTGCCCAATTTCTTTAAACTTAAGCTAAACCTCTAAGCTTGCTCACACCAAGTAAACTCCCATAAGGAGCTCCAACTGTCAGATAATATTTCAGGTAAAAAAAAGATATTCTACATTCTTGTCTCTACTACTTTTATTTCTCCTTGGGTTTACTTTTACTGCCTAAATCTTAATCTGGTTTTAAAATATTTCCAAAATATCCTTTGAAAAATATATGGCAAGGTAATAAAATCAGCTAGTTCCCACGGGTATTGTCATCTAGTAGCAATGCAACGCCATCACATACTTTGTCTCTCCTTTCATTACATTTAGAGAGTTTGTCTCCATGGAACACTTTCCTTTTTTTCTGCTTCAAATATTTTCACTAGTCACATATGACTAAAGTGATTTTGGAAATACTTCACTGAGAAAGTGGAATTTAGCTTGTAAGCACAGCTGCTGATATCATAAATGAATCTATGGCTTGTTGGCTCACTGGGAAAACTGGTTGGAATATTCCCGATTCCATATCCAGACTGAACTTACTGTAATCTTCTGACTCAGAAGAGCATGTCTTTTTCGTTCAAAATAATAACAGGAAAGTGAGACCAGATCAGCACTAACCCACTGTGCTCCTCAGTAAAGGTTCTAGAACTCCCCCCCGAAGGTGGGTTGAGTCAGGAGTATTGCACGAGGAGAACACATAATGGATACTAAGTTGATATTGTCCTCGGTATGCCTTGTTCTCCGGTCCTGGGAAAGAAAAATATCTGCCAGTAAGAGACAGAGTTTTATTTAACAGTATCTTGCTTTTATCATCAGACCCACAGGCCTTCAGGAATAGAACACGGGCTCAAAATTTAAGGTGAGCTTAGGTTAAAGTCATAAAATCTCAGTAAGTCCATGGAAGTGGGCCATCAAAAACACTTTGCCATGTTTCTGTTTGGTGAAATCATGGGGTCATTTCAAAGCCAGGCTCTAGGAGGATAAGAATGTTACTTGTAGTACGAACTTTGGCATCAGACTGCCTGGTTCACAGCTCACCAATGCCATTTACTAGATGGATGACCTGGCAAGTTTATTCATCACTGAGTGTCACATTTTCCTCATCTGTAAAATGAGGGTAATAATAGTACTATAATTGCCTTATAAGATTCCTTTTAGAATTAAATGAGACAAGTATATAAAGAGTCCCTTACATAGTTAGCACTAAATAAATGTTGGCTGCTCTTATTATTACAGTTGGGTCCCTAATTCTCAGTGTGGTTACCAACAAGAGTTTGAATCTTCTAGACTTTGGTTTTTTTTAACTTGAAAAAATAGAATGTTTGTGACAACACTTCAAGACTCCCAAAAGGATTATTACTGTAAATATTAGGTAATCAAGATCCATTTTAGCACCTGCCTATAACACAATACAGAAAAGGATAATCTAAAAAGTGTGAAAGAGAAAAGTAACTGTGTTCACGTTGGAAATAGTAGCACTTTCATGAAACTTGGAAAATCCAAAGATAAGCGTTAAAGAGTGCATACAACTAGAGATTTCTAGCTGGGAGAAGATAAATCATGGAGGAGGGAGGATACAAAAGCTGAGCTTGTAGGATTTTGTCCAGGCTCCACTTGCACCTGACAGTGGAGGATTAAGAGCTGGAGGTTGCCTTCTTCCCCTAACTGGCATCAAAGTTTGGAAATTATTTTCTTTCCAAAGTTTTTAACTCTAAAACCTTGGGATCCTGAGTCTGGGAGAAATTAAAGCTTGGTAAAATACAGTCTCCAAAAGCAGGTTCCTACCTTGCCTAGGTGATTAATTACATGGAGGCAAAGCTAAATTAACTAATGGTTCCGCAGAGATCCCCGAGTCCTTGGGCTGCAGTAATTATAGTGTCACTGCCCTTTGTCAAGATGTTGAGACAGGTGACCTGAAACTGACTCTCTGCTCCCCAGCCGAGAGTCATTTTTCCATGACAAAAAAATGATAAACCTGCACACTGCAAGTTTATCATTGCAAACAGGGTTAGGACTCTGTCTTGGGCCCTGAGAAGTTCCTCCCTTCCTTCTTGCCGTGTCCTTGGAACCAAGAAAATGCCAGCATGGAAGGCCTTACTTGCCAAGGCTGATGAACCTCAAAGGGGTCTGAGCCTTCACCTGCAGACTAGATGAGTCTCAAAAAGGGCATATACCAATTTTTCTGGTTTATTTTCCCCTTCGGTATTGTTTTATCTGTGGTCATGTCTCATTTTCATCACTGGAATACTGAAGAGATAGAGGGAATACTAAAGAGAAAAACCAAAAAACCTTCTTTTTCTGTCTTCATGGAGGTAAATGGTACCTGCGATGCATGATTCTCCCCTCTCTGTGGGGAATTTGCAAAGGGATGACTTCAGAGTTGAGATCCCCAACTTGGCCCCTTAAGTTGAAAGTCAGAGGCTACAAAAGGCTGACTTCTCAGCCGATACGTACCTCCGCCTTCCCACTGCCACACAGCTAGTGTCCCCAACTGGAAACCCCCCAGGTTTTCAGGGTTTCCAGTATCTTTTTGATACTCTCAAGGCTATTTGCATTAAAGATACTCTGATAACAGAGAGATGTCAGGATTTCTTTCCCTCTTTCTGATTTGACTCCTGAATAGAAATATCTTTGTCCTTCAGTCACAGGATTTGATGACCTAACATGATACTGCTCACCCACTCACACTGAAGATCAGAATTTTCACAAGAGGAGAAGGAGACTTCTCCTCATCCAGGACAAACAGTAGAGGGGATTCTCTGATCTTTTTTTTTAAATTATTCCCCAGAAACCTCTCCAACACTGTCCCTCCATCCCTCAAGAGGTCTAGGATAGGTCTGACTCAGAGCTGAGATCCCCACTCATGTCAGTGTGTGGTTCTCTCAGCCCAGAACAGGTTATAATTCAGCCCAGGCTGAATTACATTTATTATATAAGGCAATTTTGAAAGCGTTATGATAGGCTTCTAAAGCCAGGCACTGTGAATCTGCCCTGCAGGAAAGAATGAGAAGCAGAAACTGACACGAAGCATGTTTAGGGACAATCATCAGGGCTTAGTTAGCGTCATGGTCTTAGAAATACAGTCTCTGTTCATGTCTGCACTGCTGCCCCGGGGGTCGGGTAAGTCAGGAGAGCTGTCCCTTCTGTGCCACATTTCCCCTGTTTTGGCCTCCACCAAGAAGCAGTATTCAGGAAGCTGCCACATTCCCTAAAGTAGTGACAGGTGTTGACACTGGCCCTGATGACCCCGACTCTCTGCCCTCCATTCTTCCTGGCCTCCTCCAGGGGATCTGAGGGCTGTGGTCTACCCCCAATCCAGCATCTCACCCCGAGTTTCTTTGTGAAAATTTGGTTCGTGGGAGCAGTGTTCCCAAAAGTATGATTTAAGCCCCTACACAGGTAGTATGCAAGAGGATGAACCTTTTTTATTCTAATAAAAACTATGCTTTTGTTTCAATATGAATTTGAAAAAAAAAACTAAAATAGCACATCAAACTCATGATTTCATAGCTATCATTGCTTAGGGTGTGGCTATATGTAGTCAGTATCTAAAGAAAAATAATGTAATTTAAAGACAGATATTAAGAAAATAATAGCATCAGTTGATGTGGACATGGCAAAAATCATGAGAGTGGTATAGAGATGTTTGAATTTTGAAAACATTGTCGTGACGTAGAGGATGGGGTTTTGTCTTTGTTTATTGCCTCAGCTATCAGTGCCTTCAGGCTTTTACTTGGGATAAGACCAAGAGGTAGAAAATTTAAAAGAAGGCAAACCAAGAATTCAAAGGTATCTAGTCCCAGCTCTGCCACTGATGAAGTCTGATCTCAACCAAATCTCTTAATTTCTATGTTATCATCTGTAAAGTGAAGGGGTTAGAGGCAATGAACCTTCTTAATTTCCTTTCAACAGTAAAATTACATTATTCCATTGGTCATGATCAGGCTGGAAGCAAAACTTGAGCTAGAGATCCGCAATCATTTCGAATACTAGGGTTGGCTCAGATCTTTTCTGGATTCAAGTTTCTTCCTGGCTTCAGAGTTTTTATGGATAAGAGACGCCCAGAGACTGAGACCTTTGTAATGCACTTCATGATGGACAAAGCATTTTAAATACACTGTTTAATTTGTAAAAGCACTCTGAGAGGAACCAAGTGATTCATCAAAGTTGGGCACATAGTAAACAATAAACATCAGTTGTGTGACTGATTGAACGAATTCTCACTTTACAGGTAGAGATAGGGACACAAATGAGGCCATAGAGGCGGGAAGGAGTAAAGCGACTTGCCCAAGACTATTCAGCTAGTGCGTGTATAAAGCCAGTCTTCACGCCAGGTCTTCTGGTCGCAGAAAGTAGAGGAGCATAAGTTTGGGGAAGCCAGCCTCAAAGGTTGAATCCCATTTCTGCATACTAACCAGTTGAATAGATTTTTGTTAACTGCTTTTGCTAAACTCCTACGTGGAGATACCTACCCCGCTCTGCCTAGCTCAGTGCCTGGCACAGGGAACTGCAGTAAAGGATGGCTGCTGAGACTTTTATGACCACGATTGTTTTTCTTAATGCTTTTATTACTGTTCCTGGCACAATACTAGAGATGTCCCCTGAGAACTGTTGTTAAGCCAAGACTGAATTCAGTCTTTAAGGAGAGTCTGTTAATAGCATACAGATGTAGGAGTCACCCCTGTTTTGGGAAGAATCCTTACTCCCTGTGGGCTCCTTTTGGCCTGGAGAGCACTGAATGAGAGGAATGCTCCCTGACGTGATGTTGATGGGAAGCTGATGTGTGGCCATTGGCTTGTCAGGATGCTGTAGGGAAAGGGGATGAGGAGCACTGTTTGCTATTCTTAGAAACCCAGCCTAGTTTACATCACAGGTGTCAAAGGAGAGCTGGGGTTGGGCGACCTAAACAGGTAGTTATAAAAAATTCCAGGGCTTCCCTGGTGGCGCAGTGGTTGAGAGTCTGTCTGCCGATGCAGGGGACACGGGTTCGAGCCCTGGTCTGGGAAGATCCCACATGCCGCGGAGCAACTAGGCCCGTGAGCCACAATTACTGAGCCTGCGCGTCTGGAGCCTGTGCTCCGCAACAAGAGAGGCCGCGATAATGAGAGGCCCGCGCACCGCGATGAAGATTGGCCCCCACTTGCCACAACTAGAGAAAGCGCTCGCACAGAAACGAAGACCCAGCACAGCCATAAATTACTTAATTAATTAATTAATTAATTAAAACTTAAAAAAAAAAAAAATTCCAGGTGGGAAAGAGGCTTCATTTGTGTTGGGAAAGATTGTAACTGTAAGTGAAGTAAGGAAATTTTAAAACCATGGTAACCAGGAACTGTGCCGACTTGTGTGCCCCGTTTGGCATTGATTACAAACCTGTGCTCCCTGCATCCTTAAAGTACAGCTGATGTGCCTGCAGGAGAGAGAAATGAAGAAAAAAAGAAACACACACTTGCTTGGGTGAGTGCAAATCTTTTATTATCTCAACAGAGATTTGTGTTTCTAGTATACATTTTTACCTATATGCTACCCAAGTAGGTAGAATGCTTTTAGATAAAAGTAAAGCCAGTCCCCAAACCAGGGCTTCCGATTACAGGAAGTGGAAAAGTATAGATATTAGGGATCCTGCCCGAAGTTTGAATCCCAAGTCTGCCCACTGACCAATTCTGCAAACTAACTAGCTTTTAAGAAATAGTATAGGGCTTCCCTGGTGGCGCAGTGGTTGAGAATCTGCCTGCCAATGCAGGGGACACGGGTTCGAGCCCTGGTCTGGGAGGATCCCACATGCCGCGGAGCGACTGGGCCCGGGAGCCACAATTACTGAGCCTGCGCGTCTGGAGCCTGTGCTCCGCAACAAGAGAGGCCGCGATGGTGAGAGGCCCGCGCACCGCGATGAAGAGTGGCCGCCGCTCGCCGCAACTAGAGAAAGCCCTCGCACAGAAACGAAGACTCAACACAGCCATAAATAAATAAATAAATAAATAAATAACGTGAATTTCTTTAAAAAAAAAAAAAAAAAAAGAAAGAAATAGTATAAACATGAAGTAAAAGATTCCAATTGTGGTCATATTTGACTAATTTTAATAAAGTTTACCTCTGCCTCTGTGTAAAGAAATGATTAAGCAGTACTTTAATGATTTAAAGATTTGAGGGGATGGGGCAGCAGAGAGAAGGACTAACACGGAGACAAACTTAGATTGTGCTAATTAAAAACAGTTCTGTGTCATATTTGCATGCAAGCTGTATGCCTTATAAAGGAGTTTTAATTTTGCATCATAACCACTTATAAAGTTCAATTTAACAAATAGCTACACCTTCAGAAGAATCAGTTATTTTATTTTTTTTCTTTTTAATGTCCTTTATTTTTAAATTTCTTTTAACACCTTTATTGGCGTATAATTGCTTTACAATGGTGTGTTAGTTTTTCCAGTATAACAAAATGCATCAACTATACGTATACATATATCCCCATATCCCCTCCCTCTTGCGTCTCCCTCCCACCCTCCCTATCCCACCCCTCTAGGTGGTCACAAAGCACCGAGCTGATCTCCCTGTGCTATGCGGCTGCTTCCCACTAGCTATCTATTTTACATTTGGTACTGTATATATGTCCATGCCACTCTCTAACTTCGTCCCAGCTTACCCTTCCCCCTAACCTGTGTCCTCAAGTCCATTCTCTACATCTGTGTCTTTATTATTCCTGCCCTGTCCCTAGGTTCTTCATAACCATTTTTTTTTTTTTTAGATTCCATATACATCTGTTAGGATATGGTACTTGTTTTTCTCTTTCTGACTTACTTCACTCTGTATGACAGTCTCTAGGTCCATCCAGGTCTCTACAAATGGCCCAATTTCATTCTTTTTTATGGCTGAGTAATAGTCCATTGTATATATGTACCTCCATCTAGCTGGTTCTTGCCTAAAAATTTCGTTGCTCTCTGTCCAAGTTCAGCCCATCCTTTAGAGAACAGCTTCATTCCCACCTCTTCCCTACTCTGGCTTTTATAGACACACATCCTCCCGCAAGTTAGAGGCAGAAACACAGAGTTTGGTACCACCCACCTCCCACCTTAAGTACCCACCTGTCTGTCCATTCAATGCTACACTCCCCTGTGCGGTCCCCAGGCCTGACTCTTGTCTCCACCACTGGGTAGTGAAACCTCAGAGCCCTGCCTGTTGCTTCTCTCCACCTGCACCATCCTAGCTCAGGAGGAGCCCGGGGAGCTCAGTCAGGAGAGGCTTGTGAGATTGATTTGAGGTCAGAGGGAGATAAGCTTAGTTTCCTCTGGTGTGGGATAGAGTGGGAGGAAAAACAGGAGTAAAATCAAAGCAGCACTCAAGGCCAGAAGTCAAAGCGACCTTCAATAATGGTAAAATTAGGATCCACTTAGGTGACAGTATTCAAAAACGGAGACTTGCATTTTCACTTTTTCTCCCCCATATCACAGCCTACATGCACACGCATGCGTGCACACGCCAACAGACACACGCCGCAAAGCAAATCGCAGTCCCCATGTACCCTGTGGCATTGCATATGCTGCGAGGTAAGCTTTAGGCGACACTCCCAGCAGTGTTTTGGACCACAACACACGCTAGAAACCAATGACATGGCCCTTCTTAGGTGGCTGTACTGACTGTTGTCTGCGCCTAACTAGTCCTCCTCCCAGTTAACCAGAATCATTGAGCTTTGACCCACCTTCACCAGCACCCATATGAGGACCCAAAACCCCACACGGCCCGTAGTTGGGCCCTGATTCCTGGACAGTCAGCTGAAGGCAGACGGGATGTGCCCGAGTGGCGGGTTTTATCTGCAAGCGGGCGCGGATCTAACACTGGGGTCCAGGCGGCCGGAGAGCCCAGCAGGTAGTAGCATGGACTCTGGAGCCAGCCCTTGTGCCCCGGTCCCTCTAAGTACCAACCATGGGCTCTGGGCCCTTAGTTTCTCTGTGCCTCAGTTTCCTCATCTGTAAAATGGAGATAACAAGAGGACCTACCTAACAGAGCTCTCGTGAGGATTACTTGAATTGAAATAGGTGACGTTGATAGAACAGTCCCTGGCACAGAGCAAGTAAAGCGTCGGTTGCTATCATTTTTATTCTTGTTGTTGTTTATTACATTGTGGTTGGGAGGAAGGAGTTGTGATGTGAGACTATTGCTGTAAAGAGGGAAGAGCCTTTCCTTAGTGTAATAAAGAGGGATTTGGGGCACATACAGATGTCAACCCTCTAGCCCCTTTCCTCACCAGTCACCCACTTCCGTCCTCTGGCACATGCGCAGACACATGCTTTTAAAGAGGAAGAATTCCTCTGAGACAGAATGTTCCTTTCCTCTTGGTGACCTTGACTGAAGGAGCCACCACGCTCTCTGAAGTGGCCACCTGCTCCTATTGTCCGTTTCTTACCTATTCTCTAGATGGGAAAGAAGAAAGAAAAGAGCAAGAAAAACAGTCCAGAGGTTCGTTAAAGACTTCTCAAAATAGATGAGACGCACACACGCATACCCAGGAACTTGGTCAAAGCATTTACACGTGCATTCTAAACAAGCCTGACTGATGAATTCCCAAGGAGACGTAGTTCAGAAGTCATCCACAGATAGCAGCAAGACACTCACCTTCTTTTGTCATCCTGAGAACGCCCCACCATCACCTCCCCTGTCTCCGGCTCTCTCAGAGCGATAACAACATTTTTAAAGAGCCTAGGAAAGCTCTTTCTTTCGGAGGTCGTTCGGTTTCATCCTATCACATCCTAATATTCTCTATTTTGGATATGATTGGCAAGTATCCTGCCAAAGAGGTCAGATGAAATGTTTCTTTCATGTTTAAAATGGGAGGAAAATCCCTCAATGAGGAGAGTCCCCAGGGGAACATTTGAGGTTTGGGAACATTGCTAAGCCCAGGAAGACAGGAGGGCACTTTTAGGACAAGTGACGGGGAGGTAGTCTGGACAGGAGCAGAGTCCCTTCTGAGTGTGGAGGACGTCCTGTGTCTGCGAAGGACTAGCCTGAGCGTAGTAAAGAGAGGCAGGTGTTGGGGGCGGGGGAGAGAGCCTGTAAAGGATGTCATAGTTTATTCCAGGACTGCAGGGGCACAGAACAAAGCAGGGCAAGTGATGCCCTCCAGGGAAACCCTCTCCCTCGGGTAGTCTGACCAGGTCCAACCAGAAGCGTGGGCTTCTGGGATTTTGTTCTGGTTACTTCAAGGATATTTTCTGACTTTATTCAGACAGAGAGTCCTAAAATAACTCTCCTCCAGCTCAGTCGTCCATGGGGACTCGCAAGCACACGCTGGGGCGGTTGGACCAGAGCTGTAGAGTCATAGGAGTAGATGCTGAGGTAAGACCGGGAGCAGGGGTTCCACAATGGACAGGTGGAGAGACTGCTGCTTGGGGACCTTCTTAGCACAGTGACTGGTCTCAAAAACTGCCAGTTACCTTTTTTATTTTTTTTGCGAATATTACATTTAATCATTCAACATTAAAAAAAATAATTTAAATACCCACTATGGGCTAGAGACTGTGCCCAGTGTGGAAAGTTCAGGGAGAAGGAGGGTAAGATGCAAGATGAATATGATTAGAATCTGTCTGGGGAGGCTCATAAATACAACACAGAGTGCTTAAGAGAAGCAGACACAAAGAGCTGAGAACACACAACAACACAACAACTTGCTTGGGGGTGTCAGGAAAGCTTCCCAGAAGGGTTGATATTTAGTTGTCATAAAGAAAGTGTAGGAGCTGGCCAAGCTGAGAAAAGGGCCAGGGATGTCACCAGTATATTAATGATTAAACATGCAAAACCTAGGAAATAGTCCTGGGTTCAAATGACAGCTTAATCATTTACCAGCTTATAAAACCTGAATCAAGTTCTTAAATCTCTCTGAGCCTTAACTTGCTCATCCATCAAATGGGAATCATTCTCTTCATCTCATAAAGAGAATTCAGTGAGATGGGAGCTGTAAAGTTCTTGGCCCAGCACCAGACTGAAGTAACCACCCACAAGTGTAGAACAGATCATTCTTTAGCCTGTTCTGTTTTTTTGTTCTGAGTTGTTATGAAAGTGGGGAAATGGCCCCCTGAGAAACCCCATCAGAGAGACCCAGACTTCAAGGAGGCTTTGGCTCATGGCTCTTCAACAGCCCTCTGGTCAGGCAGAACGTGTTGGCACAGTGGAATATTCTGGCATCTCGGCTTAGAAAATACATAAATTTCCTCCGGTTCTCTCTTAATTTCTTCTGGTTCCAGGGCTTTACAGCGTGAATCACACCCAGTCTGAAACTCACACGTGCCAACAGGGAAGATGAGGAAGACAGAAATGCCAGCCAGCTCCCCATCCCCCATCCCCAGGGCACTGCCCACCCAGCGTACACACCTTACTCATAGGGCAGAGCTTCCCGGCCCTAGCCACACCTTCCTCATCTTTCCTCTCCCCGCCCTGCCTCCAAAGAAGAAGGAGTACCAGGAGAAAGGGAATTCCAGTTTACTTTAAACAGAACTCAGGGGGAAATGGCATTTGTCTTCACAAGGAGGAAATCAGGCCTTTTCGGTTCCTGCATAAAGTCGTGCTACCCTGGCTACTGTCAGCTCAGCAACTTCCTCAGACGGCTCAAACCGCGATGCCCTGAGGCGTGGAACTTCCCAGCACGTCCGAGGGCGGCAGCTGCCCTGGAGGTGAAAGCGAGCTTAGGACACAAGCCCTCCCAGGCTGGGGGCCTGATGAAGGCCTTCTAGTTCCAGATGACCCTTGCCCCCACGGTGGTACCCTCTGAGAAGAGCTGGTGGGTGGCAGAATAGTTAATGAGGTGGCCCGAATATTTAAGTACCATCTATTTTACCTCACACGTTTTGGCCTCCTTTTGGGCAATATGAACCCTCAGAAACGCCCCTTCGCTCAGCTGCCCTCAAGGGCCCATGGGGGGAATCACCCGCTAATTCCAGCTCTTGTTGCACGGCTGTCCCTTGCGAACAAGAAGGGTGGCCTTGAAGAGCCCTGTTTGAAGACTGGTCTACACTGAGGGCCAGACAGCCACCAGTCCCATGGAGAGGAAGCCGGTCATTCTACTACTTGCTGTTTCAAAAAAAAAAAAAAACAGCACTTGAGTTGGGGAACTGCCTGTTTTATCTTCAGTAGAGGTGGTATTTAAATATATCCAGTAAATCGCAGAGTTGGAGGAGATCCAACTGCCTAGAGTTAGGGAAGAAACTTTGAAGGACAAACCTGTGATTTCCTAAATTAAATGTATCCTGGGGCAAGAAAGAAGGGTCTTAGAGAGAAATCAACTACATTCTTTCTCTCCTCCCATTTTTTTGAAAGGAGGAAATTAAAGGGCAGTTTTCAAAGCTCCTAACTGCAATCAGTGTATCTTTTTGAATCTTGAAATACACCCATCACCTTACCTTGCAGTAATAATCCTCCTTTCACAAGTTCTTAAAAGAGCTGTTAAGAGGCTTCAGTGAACTTTGAATTGTTCTAATTTCAGCGCAGTTTGGAGGCTGAGAAGCTAAGTGCAGAGTAGAGGTTATCCATAAGGGGACTGACCCCAAACTTTCTCTACTTGATCCAGTCTGCATATTTGAGTGTTCGGTGCTATAATTCTACCTTGACAATAGTAAAAAGGGAAAGAGAACTGTACTGATAATTATACCAATCTGGCCCTAAAGGATTCTGGGAGCAAAGAGATGCGCGTGTGAGTGTCCAGAAGTGTGGAAGCTCTAAAATGGTACATTATGGTCGGTCTTTGTAGACACGTCAAGCTCTGGTCTTAGTCTCAATGTTAGCAATACCTCCTTGGCGTTTTAGAAATTATAACCAGCGGGGGCATGAATGTCTCCTGTAGCCTTCTTTCACCCAAACCTTTGCGAGAGTTACTAAAGAGTTAATGAGTAGACTCATTCGCTTCTTAGCTCTGCTCTAATTCCTTTGGGGGAAGGGCTAATGAGAAGAACAAAATACAAAAGCCATTCATAAGAGAGGGGGGAAAAAATAGAAGGAGAAGTGGCAAAATCATCCACAAATAGTAAATCTCCAGAAATGTGGGACAGATCTATCACCTTTGCGATGTAGTTCATGAAAGATGGGCACTGGTCCAGGAAGGTATATCTGGATAGGACTTTAGCTTGGTGCACAGGGCACCTCATTTAATTTTCTTAAAATTATGTGGGCCGGTAGAATAGCTCTTCTTTCTCTGTCACAGCAGGTGAGTTGTGTATGGGTCCACAGGGTTAAGTGATTAGCCCATAGTCAGACAGCTAATGATAGAACCACACTTGAATCCACATATTCAGACTCCAGATCTGATGCTCTTTCCAATGCGTTTAAGAGTCCCATTCATTTGTTGAAGTAGAAAATAACTTCTCGGTGGCCTGAACGAGTAAATGGGGTCCCTAGTACCAACTTTAATGCCAAAAAGTCACTTTAACTATGAGGAGACAAAAGCCCAATTGATTCTTGGTATTTCTGAGGTGAAATAAAACTGAAATATATACATTATTAGCCACCAACTCACACAAAAACAGCATTGTGCCCCAAAGTAGTAATCTCTGGAAGCAGTATGGTTATTCTTACAAGGCTATGTGCTCAAAGGGTTTTTTGTTTTTTGCTTTTTTAACTGCCCATTAATAGTTGTCTTTGGAAACAGATTTTAAACTACACCATAAAACATTCATGTTACTTTATAATTGTACCTGGTTATTTCTACAAACAAAACATAGCGTTACCTACCAGACTTGACCTTATTTTATACACCAAACTTGATTTTACCCTCTACAAAATCAGAGTCACCTTTCAGGGCTGAAAACTGGACACATGACCCAAAGAGGTGTTTTTTTAAAATGCTTTGATTTGATGGCATCATTAAAATCAGTGCATCTCCTACCAAGATGACCCTTTTGAAGTGGACACTACTGACATAGCGCTGTGGTTCTGCTTTATTAAAAAAATCAACAGCATTATTTTGTCATGACCCTTGACTAAGCATCCTAGGTCTTCCAATATTTTGCAAATGCTAGAAAGACAAGCTAAAGCATATGAAAGAAGAAAATAGTACTTCAGGAGATTTTAAATCCACTACCCCTGCAGACGGCAGCAGCAGCAGCAACAGATTGGCGGCATTCTTAAAAAAATGATCACATATTACTGTGAACTGTTTTCTGAACTCAAGGCCAGCCAAAAGGTCTTAATAAATATTGGCCATTTACCGAACTTAGCCTAGCCTGAGAAGCATTTTGATAACAGAATTAAGCTCCTGGGTTTTGCGTTGCAGAATGATCTGGAATGAACACCCTTCCTTCATCTTCTTTCTGTGCCTTTTCTCCTTCCCAGGGAGCATTGCCGCCATTACGGTGACAGTCATTGCTGTGGTGTTGCTGGTGTTTGGAGTTGCAGCCTATCTAAAGATCAGGTAAGACAGCACCTTCCTCTTCTTTATAAAGAATGGAATTCCTTTTTATCAGGCTCTGGGCTGTGAGCTGTTTTGCTGAGTTCTTGTTTCTTGATAAGTATCTCAGCTCTCAGAAATCTTGGCAGGGAAGTGAAAATGGCCAGCGTACTGCACCCTGGACAGGAATAGATGGGGCAGTATCTGAAAGTTGGCAAAGCAGAAGAAATCATCTGGACTATACAGCGTGATGATGTAATGGAAGGAGAATGAACCTGGAGTGAAGGGACTGGGGCCTTGGCCCTCCGCCCTTAACTCACATCATCACCCTGAGAAAGCCACATGCCTCCTGAGCCTCAGCTTGTCTCACCTGTGAAATGGGCGAGATAGGCAGGCTCAATGGTTTCAAAACACTGATGTTCTGAACACTGATGTGGGAGTGTGTACCCAGCCTGGAAGGAGGTTCTCACCGCTTCTAAAGCAAAATGTTGAAAATACAAGGAAAGTGTAGTGTTTTCTACAAAATTGGGTTTTTTCCCCCCCGAGACTATATCCTTATAGTTTGGGTTTTAAAATATCCTTTCTCTTATGAAAAGAATGTGATCACAGATGGTAGTTGAGTTTTTACTTTCTTTAGCCAAAGAGAAAGTTGCAGTACTCTGTGAGCCCTCCACTTTTGTCGTCTACCGTCTGTACAATCAAAACTCTCAAAAGCCACGTTACTCACGCTGAGTGTCCTTCTAGCTGTAAAATGCCAAAAGGCAAGTGGCTGTCTGGTTCCCCAGTCTGCCCAGTGCCTATAACAGGGACAGAGGGACGCATGCCACCGTGATGAGCACACCTGGTCCCTGACCCCCCAACGCGTTCTCCTCCCAACAGCCAGGCCCATCTTTGCGGAAGCCCCTTCGCCCTGTCACTCCCTCCCTCAAACGCCCCCAGTGGCTTTCCCCCTGCCCTTAGAATTAAACTGACCCTTCAGCTTGGCGTGAGCTCCTTCATGGACCCACCCTGCCACATCTTCTTGCTCATCACACATTTCTCTCCCTGTTAACCACTGAGCTGCAGTCACACTGGCTTTCCATCCAGTTCTTAGAACACACCAGGTACTTTGTCTCTCCAGGCCCTTGGTTCTTGTTGGTCCCTCTCCCTGAAATGTTTTTCTTTGAGTTCTTCCTCATACGTGGCTTTCAAGTCACATTCTCCAGGAGACTTCCCTTCCAGTTTGGTGCCTTTGTTATTTATTCTCGTAGTGCCTCAATTAGTTTCATCCTGGCTGTTTCCACTGTATGTGATTTTATTTGTTTTTTTAATATGTTTGCTTGTCTATTGTCTCTTTTCCCCACAAAAATGTAAGCTGCCTGAGGACCCAGCGTTATCTGTGAGCTCAGGGCTGGCATAAAGAAGATGCTCGATAAATTGAATAAATGCACAACTGAACGTAAGAACACACAACCACACAGGCACAGTTGTGCACACATGCACACTCTTGACTTTTTCTCATCACAGCCGTGCTTCTCCCTCAAGAGGCGTGTCCTGGTTCCCCACGTGGAGCTCACATATTTAGTTTCTCATCTCTATACACACAACCCCTCCGCTGCCCTCTCTCATCTCCTCCAGTCACCCCAGCCCAGACCCGTGCCCACTGGGGAACCCTCCCCTCCCCCTTCCCTTTCATTTCCCTCCATCTTTTGTTCTGCAAATGAACAAAATCAATCTAATGACTGGTGTCAAGTATGAGAGTGCCTTGTAATATCACCCCTATCTAAGGTACAAAGAACAGGAAAGCCAGGTTTCAAAGAGAAATCGGAATTAAAGTGCCAGCATTACCTGTGTCTAAAAGCCTTTATGAAAGGATCCAGAGGTCTTCAAATTAAAAAAGCAATCTTTCTCTTCATTAAGTCTATATTTCCTTGAGCATCAAACAGTATTATGAATTATAGCTTACTGAATGCTACCCTTTACCATCTGGCTTAATTACTAGTTTATCACGGTAGATACACTGTATTTTAATTATTAGTTAAATTGGCTTTTATGAACTAGTCTGGGTACCTCATTTCCCACTTTGTAACAGAGCTTCTCTTTGTGTTTGGGAGATTCTGGGTGGGGCTTAAAGAAAGGAACTTACAGAGAAAATTGAGAGACATTGTGGAATCACCAGTGGTGAGTTCCGAAGGGCTATGTCACCAAAAATGCCTCCATAGAGTATGGAACAAAATAGAAACACTTCCCTCTCGCCACAGACTTGCCAGAAATGATGTTACAATAACCTCAGGACTCGTCTTCTTGACTCCAGGCAAGAATTCAGTTTCACCACCTGAAGCCCACCACTGATGACAGACAGGCAGACTAGAGCAGTGACTGAGAATTCAGACTCCAGGAGCAGGGAGATCTCAGTTCCAATCCTAGCCCTACCACTTTCTAGCAGGTTCTACCATCACCTGGGCATGTAACAGAGCTTCACTATCCCTCACTTCGCTCCTCTGTAAGATGAGGACCGTAATTGTAACTACTTGGTAGCATCGTTGGAAGGATTAACGGATGCTGCTTCCCAGGTACGTAGCACTGCCATCATCATCATCATCGTCAAAGTGGTCAGCTGGGAGGAACGCCAGTAGGACAGCTGCTCAATAGATAGTTACTGAGCGTTAGCCAGGTGCCAGGAACTCTTCTAAGCAATGGGGTCACATCAGTCATGAGACACAGTTCTGCCATCTCAGAACTTACTGGGTTTGGAAAATTTTGTTAGCATGCCATTAAAATTGGTTCTAATGAGTGCTGATTAAAATTGTATAACATTTTACTTAAAAAATTTAAAGTGTAGGGACTTCCCTGGTGGCACAGTGGTTAAGAATCCGCCTGCCAGTGCAGGGCACACGGGTTCGAGCCCTGGTCCGGGAAGATCCCACATGCTGCGGAGCAACTAAGCCCGTGCGCCACAACTACTGAGCCTGCGCTCTAGAGCCTGTGAGCCACAACTACTGAGCCCGAGTGCCACAACTACTGAAGCCCGCGCACCTAGAGCCCGCGCTCTGCAACAAGAGAAGCCACCCAATGAGAAGCCCGCGAACCGCAACGAAGAGTAGCCCCCGCTCGCCGCAACTAGAGAAAAGCCCGCGTGCAGCAACAAAGACCCAAGGCAGCCAAAAATAAAAATAAATTAATTAAAAAAAAAAAATTTAAAGTGTATTTTTTCTCCAAGCATTCTCGACACTAGATAAATTCAGTGAATGATTAAATTGAACTAGTCGTTGTTTCTCTCTCCTGTAATGTAGTTCCTCCCTCTTAATGTAGAAAGGCCCCCATGGTATAAATATAAGATTGTTAATCTTTGGCACTACAAACTTAAGGATGGATAAAGTGATCAAACCCCTGTTCAGAAACCCCCTAAGTAAAACCTCTTTCTGCTGCTCTGTTAATTATTTTGGAAAAATGATAACATAAGGAGGTTAATAGCGCTCATGAATCTTAAGGCTGTGCTAAAACCCCTTCAGGTGTTATTTTGCCAAATTCTTGGAAAGCCCCACTAATCATTCATCAAAAATACACTTGGCTCAATTGACAAATGTGTGTGCATGGGTGTGTGTGTGTGTGTGTGTGTGTGTGTATGTACCTAAGGTTGAGTTTTGCCTTGGCTGGAAATTTCCTCCATTCCTATTGTCCCACATTTCTGAGAACAATAACATGACAGAGGTATGTTATCTGTGGTTTTTTTAGCTCACTTGGCTGGAGCAGCAAGTGACTGAAATCACAGCCCATGAGGGAACCATTAGCTTCTGGCCTGCAACCACAGACTATCACCCCAGGCCCAGCCGATGTCCCGGCAAAGGCAAAAGAAGATCCGCTTGAAAGGGCAGCCTCACCACCAGAAAAAGGGCACTCCTTGCGAGCTCTGCTAAACAGTGGCTCAGGAGTTTCACCACTTTCCCAAATTCTAGCTCCTTCTGAAGGCGTCAGTAAACCGATCAGCCATCCGTTTTCACACTCCTACTCTTCAGGGATCCGTGACCCCTAGTTTTGTCACAGTATCTCCTGCCTGGAGGACCTCATCTCTCTGTAACCTAAGCCACTTTTGGATGCAGTTTATAAAAATGAACTGCCCAGAACCTTCCAAGGCTCTTTTCTACTATCCACCCCCGTATTGTAGCCAGCAACAATGTGGGGTGGAGGGAGGAACGTGGGCTTTGCAATCAGGTTCGATACCGACCCTTCTACTTACTGTTTAGGTGGCGTTGGGCAAATTATAATCTCCCTGATCCTTCATTTCTTCACCTGCAAATATAGAGCTGATAACACCTATCTTTCAAGGTTGTCTTGAGGATGAAGTGGAGTAATGAATGTAGATGACCTGGAAAGACCGTATAACATGGTGGTTAAGAATATGGACTCTAGGGCTTCCCTGGTGGCGCAGTGGTTGAGAATCTGCCTGCTAATGCAGGGGACACGGGTTCGAACCCTGGTCTGGGAGGATCCCACGTGCTGCAGAGCAACTGGGCCCGTGAGCCACAACTACTGAGCCTGCGCGTCTGGAGCCTGTGCTCCGCAACAAGAGAGGCCGCGATAGTGAGAGGCCCGCGCACCGCGATGAAGAGTGGCCCCCGCTCGCCGCAACTGGAGAAAGCCCTTGCATAGAGGCGAAGACCCAACACAGCCAAATAGATAAATAAATAAATAAATAAGTCGGGAGCGCTTTAAAAAAAAAAAAAAAAAAACCTAACCCATGAAGGATTTTAAGTCCTTATTAAAAAAAAAAAAAAAAAAAAGAACATGGACTCTAGGGCAAGTTCATTAATCACTCTGCGCTCAGTTGCCTTGTTTGTAAAATAGGACTAGAATACTAATACCTAACTCAGGCTTGTTATGAGGATTAAACTATGATACAGATAAACACGCAGTTCCGGGGTTGAAGTGAGGGCCGTGGAAGGGCCAACTGCTGTCCTCGTTGTAATTGTCACCATGCGCTTCCTACTTAGGTGCTCAGTAAATTGTAGCCACCAGCAGCCCCGTTCCGTAGGCATCAGGGATTCAAAGGAGAGAGAAGAGGTGGAGGAGGAGGAAGATGGTGCGGAAGCTCAGTTTTCTAATTACGTGTTGACGAGCAGACTTCCATGTTCCATCTTGGCAATTTCAATTGTGCTTTTTCTGAACGCCTGTGAAGTGGCATCCACATTATACATTCATTAATAGGAGCTATCTGTGAGAAATCTTTATTCCAGGGCAACTTTAAAAGAAAGCAAAAGCCCTGCCTGCCTCTAGCAGAAGGTTGTCTTTAATTAGTGATGATTGAAGAATGAGGTAAGTCAGTTCTGTTTTGTTTAAATTGGCTCAAAAGTGTTCAGCCACGAGATAATCTCCTGGGCAGGAGACCGTATCTGCTATCGCCAGCAAAGTGGATACTGCTATAATTAGGTGTGCTGGTAACCCAGACAGACAACACGGCTGTTCCCTTCACAAAAATAAATGTGATCTTGATGTGTAGACACAACAGGGCCTGGCTCTTAAGACATCTTTGTAGAAGTCACCTGTTTTGCTTTTAAGTCTTTCTAGTGATGACATTTTCTGCAACTGGATTCTTCCTGGTTGTTGTTAGGTTGAAAAACTAGGCCCATAAAGAACCAGCCATGAAGTCTAAGATCTTCTAGAGTTTGTTAGCTACAGGTTGACCTTTTCGGGTCAGCTTCTGGCTTTCTGTAGGTCTAGTTGACTTGATTCTCTACCTCAGTGGTTCTCAAGACTTCAGTGTGCATAAGAACCAATGGGCGAGGGCTTCCCTGGTGGTGTAGTGGCTAAGAATCCACCTGCCAATGCAGGGGACACGGATTCGAGCCCTGGTCCGGGAAGATCCTACATGCCGCAGAGCAACTAAGCCTGTGCGCCACAACTACTGAGCCTGCGCTCTAGAGCCCACGAGCCACAACTACTGAGCCTGTGCTCTAGAGCCCGTGCTCCGCAACAAGAGAAGCCACCGCACAATGAGAAGCCCACGCACCACACCAAAGAGTAGCCCCCGCTCACCACAACTAGAGAAAGCCACGCACAGCAACAAAGAACCAAAGCAGCCAAAAATAAATAAATAAAATAAATTTATAAAAAAAAAAAAAAAGGAACCAGTGGACGAGCTTGTTAAAAACACAGTTTCCTGGGTCTCAGCCCCGTAGGTTCTGGCTCAGTGTGTCAGGGTGGGGCCCATGCACTGGCAGCGCTCACCAGCTCACGGGTGATGCCAGTGCTGTTGGTCCAAGGACCAGACTTTGAGTAACCCTACTCTACCCTTTCCTCCCAACACTCCAAACACACTTGGCTCTAAAGTTTTCCAGGTATGATGCTCTGCTGTTTCGTGCCTTTGTTTTTCTTGAACATGCTGATCCCTGGCCAGAGGTGTTTGGTTCACTTCTTTTTTTTTTTTTAATTTTATTTATTTATTTATTTTTATGGCTGTGTTGGGTCTTCGTTTCTGTGCGAGGGCTTTCTCTAGTTGTGGCAAGCGGGGGCCACTCTTCATCGCGGTGCGCGGGCCTCTCACTACCGCGGCCCCTCCCGTTGCGGGGCACAGGCTCCAGACGCGCAGGCTCAGCAGCTGTGGCTCACGGGCCCAGTTGCTCCGCGGCATGTGGGATCTTCCCAGACCAGGGCTCGAACCCGTGTCCCCTGCATTGGCAGGCAGATTCTCAACCACTGCGCCACCAGGGAAGCCCCACCTCTTTTTTATCTGGCTAATTCCAAGTTGTCTAGCTCAAAAGAGATCTTCTCTGGGAAGCTCCCACCCTCACCCTCTCCACAGTGAGTTTCATGCTGCCCATGCCTCCTTCGTACCGTTCCCTTCCCTGTACTGGAATCATTGCGTCCACCGCCAGTCTCCTCCGCTAGAAGGACAGAGAGCCCCTGGCAATACCTGACATAAAAGAGTTGCTTTATAGATACTTGCTGGCTGAGTGAATGATTCTGGGTAAGAAAGTTTGGGGTGCGGCAGCAGTGTTGGTTTATTCCAGATCAGGAGAAGCTAGGTTTAGAGAAGGGGAAAGGATGGGAATCTGTTAAACCATAGACTTCCCCTAGTTATCTCGTGACTCTGAACTTGTTGACAAATAGGCAGATGTTCCAATGTGCAGGCCTTTTCTGTGATGAGTGTCTGCCAGTATGATACTGGCAGATGATTTTAAAATATAAAATAAATTTTACCTGCCCCTTCAAAGTAAAGGTGATTATTTAAAGATACTGAATTATGATACTCTAACTGTTGCCGCTAACTTGCAGTGATTAACTGTGGGCAAATAAGTTCACCACTAATGGTCACAGATTTCTTAGCTTCAAATTGGTAGTTCACAATGTTAATTTCTTACTTTTGACTAATGGACCATGGTTATGTCAGATGTTAACGTCAAGGAAAGTTGGGTGAAGGGCTCATGGGAATTCTTTGTACTATCTTTGCAATTTTTCTATAAATCTAAAACCATCCCAATATAGGAAGTTTTTTTTTAATTATAGTTCAGTAGCTACCACACAGATGTGTTGTTTGCTTCTGCCCCAGAGCCTTTGCACATGCTGTTCTCTCTGTAGGGTCCGCCTCAGGCATCCCCATGGCTCATCCACATCTCCTTTATGTGTCTGCTCAAATGACATCTTCGTGAGACTTTCCTGATCACCATATTCAAAATTACAATCCCCACTTCCCATATGGAACCCCTCATTCCCCTTCCTTGCTTTATTTTCCTCTATGGTACTTATTACCATCTGCCATATTATTTTTCATGTCTTATTTATTGTGTCTTCCCCCGTTAGAATGTAAGCCCCCTTAGGACAGGGATTTCTGTCTCTTACTTCACTGAAGTATTCCCCAAATCCCAAAATAAGGACTGATCGGTGATAACTTTTCAATGAATAAATGAAAGAAGGCAGGCAGGGAAATGACAATCAAAAAAAGAAAGCCACCAACGAAAACAAAGAAGACAGTGACAGCTGCACCAAACTAGCTTTGCTAATAGATGATTAAGAGTCTAAGGCCTAATGGCTAATGACCAAGGAGCTGCAAGTTCAGTTGTGTTTTCCCAGCACTAAGCCATACCTTATTCATCTTTATAACTCTCCTTCTTAGCACATCATAAGCACCAGTGATTGAATGGCAAGACTCACTTTACTAGAGATGAGAGGACTTTGGAAAGAGTAGTAATAAACAAAGTTGGAGACCTGCTGGATAACTGGGGTTGACCCTTATAAAGGAGAAGGTGTTTTCTGAAATATGTTTGTCTCAACATAGAAAAAAGTTAAACACCTCATTCATTTTCAAAGAGCATTGAGTTCCATTAAGTAGCAATGCTATAGCTATCTTAAAATAGGTACCTTTTCACAGTTGTGGAGAAGGCCTCAAACCACAAATGTCACCACCACATTTACCAGTTGTCACTAACAAAGCATCACCAATTGTGACTGCGGGGAGTGGGGAGTGTTGCTTTGTTAGAGCAAAACCACTGGAGAAGGAAGCAATGAAGCAAGGGCTTCACAGAAATCATTCCCTATTTTGTCCCCTCAGGTTCTGCTTTTAGCTAACTAAATCATCCGACGCAGTAGAACAATAGTGACAAGAAGCACAGTGTCATTGATTTACAAGGACTGAGCCTATACTGAGTGCTTCAAAGCCGTGTCATCACACGGGAGAAATGTAGTTGTAGTTCTCTTTCCTCTTCCTATCTTTAAGGTTGGCCCTTTCTGTTCTTTAATAAGGTATTTTCACTTGGCCATGGTTATATTGCACAATGAATTGCCACAGGCCATACTAATCCCCGCTGGTATTGACAAAGCAAACTCTGTGTATTTACTCCGTGTACTGTTTATCTGCCACTGGATGTAAGCAGTTATCATCAAGTATTTATAAAAGTACCATTGCATTAAGAGCAACATATCAGACAGTCAGAAATTTAGAAGCAAAGTAAGAACGTAGTCTGCCCCCAGAAGGTTTACTGTCTAAGGAAGCCAACGCACAGCAAATGGAAAACTTAGCTATGCTGGCTGGCTGGGTGCCGGTCTTTATGAAGAAATGGAGTAAATGAAACTGCCTTGACATGACGAGGATGTCATTCATACAGAGTGCTCTTCAGACTGAAATTAGATGCAGCAGCCTTGCAGACCAGAGCCAACAGGCCTTAGTTTTAGTACCACCTCTCCCAGTACGTCACAGTGACAGTCTTCCAGATCCCTTGGGCCGAGCCCCACCTTCTTAATCTTGAGAGTGGGAGGGTTTTTTTGTTTTATTTATTTATTTATATATTTTTGGCTGCGTTGGATCTTCCTTGCTGTGTGCGGGCTTTTCTCTAGTTGCGGTGAGCGGGGGCTACTCTTTGTTGCGGAGCACGGGCTCTAGGTGCATAGGCTTCAGTAGTTGTGGCACGTGGGCTCAGTAGTTGTGGCTTGCGGGCTCTAGAGCTCAGGCTCAGTAGTTGTGGCACACGGGCTTAGTTGCTCCGCGGCATGTGGGATCTTCCCGGGCCAGGGCTCGAACCTGTGTCCCTTGCATTGGCAGGAAGATTCTTAACCACTGTGCCACCAGGGAAGCCCCAAGAGTGGGAGTTTTTTCACCACTTTAGACCTGACAAATGCCAATCTGAAAAATTCCCCCATTTCCATCTAAAACATGCCATGATTTAAGAGGTTCTGACCAACAGAGATAGTTTAAAGTGATCATTAAGGATTCTCTTCTTATCTCACACACACACACTCACACACAAGATGTGTTTGTCTTCCTCTTTCCACAGTATTACAGGATTTATCCAAACCTGGCTTGAATCCCAGCACACCCAATTCTTCTTGTTTAGGCTCATTATTACATTAAAACATGCCCTATGGGTTCAGTACACTCACAAACATGGTTTATCTCTATTTCTTGCTCTGCTTCCCTCATTTATCAGTATTTTGCTCAGCTCACAGTTCATTCAAATGAGAAGACAAAGAAAAATGAAAGCTCCATCTTCTTCCTTTATTTTACTGGTATGTGTGTAGTAGACATCTCTTATAATACAGAAGATTCAGGTATAGCTCTGATCAAATAGTCTTGCCTACAATAACCACAAGCAGTAAGACCTGATGCCCAGAAGATTTTTAATCCTCTAACCCCACTCTAGCATGATAATAATTTTTTTTAGGTTATAATATAAGAAGCTGGTTTTATAACTATGCCTGGGGCATAGTTTCAGGAGTTCCTGTAGAAAGTGAGGGAGGCACACTTTTCACTCAGTATCCTTTTTTATTTGCAGATCTGCCATGCACTTGTGTAAGTTTCATTATAATAAAAATTAAAAAGCAATACTGGGCAACATTTATTGTGCATTTACTATGTGCCAGGTCTTTTGTATGCATTACCTCATTTAATCCACCCACCAATCCTAACGCAATTTTTTTTAAGTTTCTCCATTTTATAGATGAAGAAACAGGGAGTTAAAAATATATTCAAGGACATACATCTGTAGGCTCAACTGACATTTTATGAGAATCAAATTATATGATAGATATAAAAATGCTGTGAGAAAGCATACAAAGGTGAGACAGAGTATCCTATCAATAAAAGAAGGTGCTTATTGGGTCCCTTTTGGCCAGACTTGTCACAGTAAGTCATGCTGAAACTTAGGCCCAGCTACAGTCTTGTAATCCCTAGGTTTCTACTTGTTCAGTCTATAACTTCCATTTCTCAACCCTCCTATTAAAGAATTTGACTGGAATTGGAGGTTTTAGGTGTGGGGGAAGTGTTGGCGATGGATGGATGAGACCTCATTTACCAGCACTGCCCTCCCCTATTCCTGCTGATCAGTAGATCAGTGGTGTGTTATTTGTGACCTCTTTCCTTGTCACACCCACAGAAATGAGTGTGGGTCTTCAGGGAAAACAAACTATATTGTGGAAGTTTCCAGGTGTATAGACTGGGTCAACTGAGCCAGCCTTCAGGACAGAAATCAGAATTTTGGAAGCTAAGAGTCTGAAGCCAGCACATCAAGCATCTCTTTTCAACTACCTGACAGATGTAAATAAGCTTAGAAGAGTGACAGCGCTTATTTTAGCAACAGATAGAAGTATATAGCAAATGCTTTCTGTGCCTCTCGGGGTGTATTTTCATTTTAATTTTCATATCTAGCTGAGAAAAAAGTTAGGGGGAGCGGGTATGTTTGTCTGTGCTATAGATAGCCTACCTGATTTCCAGTGGCGAGGTGTCAACATTCACAAGCTAGCCTGAACCTCAGAGGCACCAGATGCTCATTTTGTGGTGTTCTCCAAATCCTGTCATTGGTTTCATTCTTAAAATGCCATAATCCTAAAAAAAAAAAAAAAAAAAAAATGCCATAATCCTTTCCAGGAAGCTCCCACCTTTGTGAACAGATTGGATATTCTGGATGTATTTTTTCCTATCACTGTTTCTGCCACAAACATTTTTCGAGGACTTACTCCTCCAGGTACTGGAGATAGAGGCAAGAACAAACAAAACAGGCAAATAATCCATATGTATAGTCTAATTCGAGGAGAGAGGCAGTCACAAAATAAATACGTAAATTGTATCGCATTTTAGAAGGCGATGAGTACTATGAGAAAAACTAAGCAGGGAGTGCTTGGGGCGGGGAGTTGCAAGTTTAAATAGAGCTCCTAAGGAAGGCCTCCCTGAGAAGGTGACATTTGGGCAGATGTAGGGAAACGCGGGAATGAGCTATGTGGAGATCTGGAGGACAATTGCTCCAAGCTGAGGGAACAGTAAGTGCAAAGACCCTGAGGCAAGAGCGTGTCAGGCATGAGAGGAAAGAGCAAAGAGGCCAGTGCGGTTGGAACCGAGCAAAAGGCACTGGCATAGTAGCTGATTTGCTCAGAAAAGTTAACAGGAGCCAGACCCTGCAGGGCTTATGCAAACCATCGTAGTGACTTTGGCTTTGACTCTGTGTGGGATGACGGGCCACTTAAAAGCTTCAAACGGAAGAGTGATAAGCATCTGATTTCAGTTTCTTTTCGAAATAATATTAATTGTGGAACAGGTTGCCAGAATGACCCAGCAAAGCCAGATCAACCCACATTGCCCTTGAGCTAAGGTGCTAAACAGGCTCCAGGGAGCTGAGCTCAGAGAGCTGGGTTCAGATCCTGGAGGTGAGGGTTCGACTCATAGCTCAGCTGGGTGACTTTGGGCATGTCAGTTAACATCTCTGAGCCCCATTTTCCTCGTCGGAGAAATAAGGATGAACAATGCCTGGCCCATGGTTTTATTCTGAGGATCAAGTGAACACAGAACATGGAAGAACTTTGTAGATTATAAAACATTATATAAAGGTCAGGAGGGGTGGTCAGAGCAACAGCGGTTCTGGTTGTGTCGTTATCGTCTCAGGGAAAATGAAGTCCAGGACCTAAGCCAAAATGCCAGGAATGCAACCTTCCCTTTCCCATTACTTCTTATTAAATAGCCATGGAAAAGGGGCCTCTTCCTCCTCCAGCACCGGAGGTCAAGGAGAGAGACAAGGTCCCAGCTGATCTCAACAGAAGGCGCCAGTTGGGCTCCCAGTGGACCAGTCGTAACTTACAAGGTGTTTGCGGACTGGGGCCTCCCGGCTTGGTGCGTCTGCTACCGAGGGGCTGTCCTAGTGAAGAATTGTGTCTTCTCTCCCCGGTTCAGGCCCCAGGGCACGGGGCTGTCCGCAGATGGGCAACTTCTCCAAATAACCACACCCTTCTTCTCCTTCCCACCAGGCATTCCTCCTACGGAAGGCTCTTGGATGACCACGACTATGGGTCCTGGGGAAACTACAACAATCCTCTGTACGACGACTCCTAACAAAGGAAGGTGGCCTGGGATGAGGAATAACTGTCTTTATTTATCAGTGCTTATCCAGTAGAATTAATAACAAGTACCTGATGCGCATTGAGCGACCATCCTAAGCCCTGTTTTGTTGGTTTGGTTGTTTTGTTTTCCTCCCTCTCCTCTGGCTGCTACAACTTCCCCTTTCTGGTACCAAAAAAAAAAAAAAAAGAAAGAAAGAAGATTATTTAAAAGTGAGTGGAGTCTGACATGGGCCAACCCTAAGCCATCCAGGCCGGACGCCACGGTGGAGGTGTCTGTACCCAGCGCAGGTCCCACCGCGAGAAGAAACAGGAAGAGGGATCAAGTTGTGTCGTCAAGGGTTACTTTTAGGGGAACTTTCAGTGTGTGGTATTTCTTAAACTTTTCTTTAGGAGATTACATTAAGTCTCAATGAGGGGAAAGGCAATGAGTGCCGGGAGGAGTTCGCCCTGCAGGTAAGGAAGCAGGGGTTTCTCAGATTCCTTTCTAATCTCAATTTATCTGGTTGTGTCGGACAGGACACCTGCTCGGCTCTGCTAGCTGGATGCCAGTTTCTTAGCTGCCTAATTAAGGAAAGAGGAACCTAGAAGGTGCCCTGGGGGAGGCCAGCTGGCCGAGGGGCAGCGTAGCAAGGCTGCTGTCAGATCTCAGCCTGCCTGCTGCCTTGCCTCCCCTCCAGGACACCTGTCTCTGCTGAGGATGCCCGTTCTAGTCAACCGCAGCTGGGACCCCAGCCCACAAGCTTTCAGCGGTTCCGCAGGAGAAGGCTGTGAGATGAGTTTAGCTGTAGAAAAGAAAGGGAGAGGCGTGCGAAGTGAGTGTGCAATGGGGGCGTGGAGGAGGGTGGGAGGGAAGGGGCGTGTAACATACACCGCGTACCTCATTAGGGAAGGTAAGATCAGCCCTCAGTAACCGTCAGAGACATCCACTGCCTGGAGGGGCCTGTAGACTCCTTGCTTTCTACCCGCAAAGCAACTGGTTCACTGCCTTACTGTCTGTTGGATAAAGGCCGTAAACCTCTTTTTCTTGTTGTTGTTCTTGTTGCTGTTAATTTTTGAAAGGCACTAGTTTGTCTGCAGTTGCTCAGCGAGGCTTTTCCATACAGACACGGTGATGAATCCGTTTATTTTCCCCAAACATTTACCTTACTAATTCTGCTGTTTGATCAATGGACACCCCTGGGTACATAGTTTTAAAATCCTGCATCACGAATTCTGAGAACGAGCTGATCACCTTTGTGGGTATGCATTTCCAGCCACGCTTCTCAGCAGCTGGTCATTTTGCTTCCCCTCCCCCATCCAGGGAACGTTTGAAAATGCCTGGTGATATTTTCTGAGTGTCACATTCTGGGGGTGCTACCACTGGGTAGAGGCCATGGAGGCACTAAACATCCCACGATGTACAGAATAGCCTACACCAACTAAGAGTTCTCTGGCCCCAAAGGTCAATAGTGCCGAGTGTGAGAAACCCTAATTTATTGTGATGCTCGTTGCGACAAAACAAGACGCCCCAGGTTAGTGATAGTTTTTACTTTTACCTAAATGAAATGATTCGTTCAATTTTTATCTTAAAAGTATTTAGTTTGTTGGCGGATGGTTTGTTTTTGCTATGCATGGTTGCCTTTTTATTTCTGTGTGTTTTCTAGATAGCTTTATTTCATGGCTCTAGCCCTGCCCTCCTGAAACACCTGTGTATTAGCAGCCGGCATTTTATGCCCTGATTTCATAGAGTAGAAAATATACATTGGGTTCTGTTTCAGAATGTGTCATAGTGTCCTATGCTATCATAAAGAACTTGAAACTGCATCATATTTTATTTCTAAACTTGGACCTGCTGCCATGACTCTGTTTAGTTTCCAGAAACTTGACCCTCAACTCCTCCTGTCACTCACTGTGGCCCAGCAAAAGTACTGACATGAAAACGGCCGCTGCCGTGCTGGGCTAAACTTCTCTGGCGGCAGAGACATTAGGACCGGTGACACTTTCCATGACCTGCCAATCCCCCGCTCTGAAAGAAATTATTCCTAAACTCCTGAGGTACCAAAGGAGAATGAGCAACCCCCAGAGGTATTTTACAACAGGAGTGGGGAATAAGAAGTAGGCTTCTAGGAATTCTCATATCTCTGATTATTAAAAAATTTAAAAAAAAAAGTGGACACTCTCAGAAAAATGGCCAGGAATGACCAAGGGTACCCCTTCTGACCATGCTTGGCCTGAATAATTATCCCTCTTCCCCACCCTCACCCCCTTTAATAGGCTTTCGGTTCAGCAAAGGACAATTCAATAACGACAGGACATTCCACATATTTTTTTTCCTCCCTCGGCCACAAATGTGTTGACAAAATGTCCATGAAGCACCTTTGGAGAGGTGGTCTTCTGGATGTTGCTTCAGTCATAAATACTGGGTGAGAGGGACCAGCCTCTTCCCAGGGAATCCTGACTCAGCTAGCATCTTTCCCTACCAAGGCTGCTGTTGGGCAAGAACACTTGATGAGTTGGTTGCTCTTATTAACTTCCAGATCCTTAGGGTAAAGAGAGGGATCTGGACCTACAGCAGATGCATTCAGCAAGGTGACAGCTTCCCATAAACACTCAAATACTCCTTGTTATGTTAGTGTAAAATACCGATGGGTTGAACCTTATTTTGCCAAGCGCATTTTTCTGTTTTTGAGTTGGCCAAAAATGTTAACAACTGCATTCAACAAATATTGCTTAACACACTCACACTCACACACACACACGCACCCCTGAAATATATGCCAATAACTGACGTCCTTTACCTCAGGGAGCAAGTCTGTTCAGGCCTACTTAAGGGAAATGGCTCTGGTGGATCTAAAACAACCATATACTATCCAGGGACCGGACTAGTCATAATGCATTAGAGAGAATGCAGGAGAGAGGCCAGCAGCCTCTTCTAGATCACAGATTGCAAATGATGACAGAGTGGGGTTCAAGTGTGTTTTCTTTTACCATGGCCCCAATGAAGTCTCCTGCTCTCCCTGGACGTCTGTGTCTTCATTTCTTGGGCGTGATGCTGTCCTATGGACCTCACCCCATGCTACCTCACAAATGTGTTGTGAGGATTAATGAAATCATGTCTACAGTGTTTTCAATTTCTGGAGAAAAATATTATAGACATTTTAAGTATTACATAAATGTATAAATGATCTCAGTTTCTTGTTTGACTGATGTGTTGTTTTTACTTAAAGCTATGAAATGACAGCTGTATAGTAACTACATACAGACAGCTGTTACAACTCCAAGCTAACCCCCAATGCCTCTGCCTGACTCCTGGGACCATGAAGGATGGTTTCCATCCCTGAATGAAAGGATGGCCCAGGACGTAGGTCTCACAGGCTATTGAGTTAGGGTAACACATATGGATACCTGAGCGCTGACAGCAGTAGACCTGGCCTTTACCATCCCAAAGTCTTCTGAGTTCTTTGTGGAGTTGATTTTGGTTTACTGTCATCTGTTTGCCCTTTATCTTGCTTGCAAGGGTGCATGGTTCAATCCCTCGCATCTGGGAAATGAATTTTGCAGCTGGGCCAGATGCTAATTTGCACGTTGATTCACCTTCTTTGCCTTTTATCTCTTTTTGGCAAATGAATGTACCATTTCAACTTTGATTTTAAAGTGCTGGTTGATATTGGTAGTAGTGCTAACCAAGAGACCAATGCCAGATTGCTTTTTTGGGGTGAGTTAGCCGACATCATTTCAAGATGGAAAAACTTGCAACTTCTTTGATATTTGATCTCATTGTATCTACATTTGTTGTAAGACGTATTGCATACTAATGATAATTATATCAATTAAAGTTCTTAAAAGCTTGCATCTGACAGTGTTGATTCACATTTTGATATGTTTTGTTATTCAAGCCATTCGGTTCCTATGCTCAGTACTGCTCAGATTAAGTAGTCCTGGCTTGTTCTTAGAGAAAATTTATCCCACGTCAATAAATAATACTTTCTGCAGAGTGGGAAGTTCTCTCTGATCTTGAAACAGAATTGAAGGATGTCAGAAATGAAGAAACTTTCCAAGCAATGATTTTACTCTTAACCATATACCATGCCTTATAAAATAGTTATAAAAATAAACACTTTGATTCAATAAACAGGTAGTGATCCATGATAAGTCATATTAAGGCAGTAGCAGTACATTTGATACTTGCTTTGTTCTCCTTCAAAAAAATTCGGCATACCCATCCATCTGACAGTTAAATAGCAAGCAATTTCAATCATCCAGAATATAATTTCCACCCCCAGAAGCCAACCAAAGACTATTCTGATTCTGAAGAAGGCAGCAATAACAAAGCCCATGTATCTTGCAACATAGGAGAGCAGTGGATCCACCTGCAAACTAGAGCAAGTTGATTTGATGATGGATTTAAAATAAGAGGTCAGATTTAATATGTTTAGGTACCTGGCTTCCAGTGGCACAGCATGGAGGATTGCTGGGGAGGACTCAAGATGAACAAAGAGAACCAGACGTGAAACAGACCCTTCCCCGTTGATCATTCAGTCATTTCTCGAAGACCTGCCATGGGCACGAAAGCAAGTAACAACTCCATTATTCCAAGCTTGCCTGAACAGGATTGGTTGGAAAGCACATTAAGTGTGTATAGAAAGAAAAAGCCTAATAATAATGTATAGTGTTTACATATTATGAATTATTGGTTCCAGATCAATTTTTTCCCTGTATCATAGCTTTTCCAAGTCAGGTCATAATCTGTTTCAATCACTGAATAACCTATCTTCAATCTTTTACTCTCCTAATATTCAACAGTATGCACCAACAGCTAGTAGCTATATTTTGATTTTTGTCAGAAAGGACTGAGTCATGACTGACACTGAAAAACTCTGATCAAATTGGGAAAACACCTGTAAGAGGTATGACCTCTTCTCTTAAAGGGTGTAGTCTTTGGCAAGTGTAGAATGGACTACATTTTCTTCACTAAAATAGCATTAATCCGTTCCAGTCAACAAATGTATTGTGTTTCTATTTAAGCAGGACACTGAATATTTACTCTACAAAAAAAAAGAAGCAATGTATATTCACTAGGAATTTTAGGTGCCTGTGTGCAATTGTCTAATGTAACCCTTGCATCAGCTTTAGGGGTCATTGCACTCTCACCATCTTACAGATGGGGAAACTGAGGTTCCAGGATATTAAGTTCATTCACGCATGGACTGAATCCCTCTGTGTGCTCCATAGCGAATGCGACGCCCCTGCTATCCAAGCATTTACGGTTTAGTAAGTGGCAGAGGTGGGATTCAATCCAGGTCTGTCTGTCAGCAGAGCCATTTCCACCCACGGGACTGGTATCTGATGTAAATACAACCCAGGTCTTAAGACTCTCAGATCCCTTGCGAAGTCCCCCTCAGCTATTTTGGGCCATCTCGAGGGTGCCCGGTATGCAGCCCAGAGCAAGCCCAGTCAGCTCCTGTGCACATACCCCCTGCCAGGCACTGTCACCTTTCTGCTGACTCCTGCTGCCCTGCTGGGCTGTGTTCTCCGTCAAGGGGGAGACTGCCTCCCCTCCCACGACTTATGCAAGAGCACAGGCCCCCGCTGTCACCCAGCATTTTAGTGAAAACCTCTCTCTTATTGTCCCCTTGCAGCCTCCCTGTTCTCCCCAGGAGTCGGATGTGAGTCTACAGCAGCCTGGACTAGGGACGCTGCCTTCGGTGTCACTGCCCCCTCTTGTCCGAAGGCTCCATCGTTGCACTAACTTGTCTTTCCTTGGTGTCGTCATAATAATGCTTATTCTCACATAGACTAACCGTGACAAAGATACTGTTCTAAGCATTTTACATGGATTAACATCCCTGTGAGGGAGATATTGTTAATATCCCCATCGGTACAGATGAGAAGACTAAGGGCCAAAAGGTTTAGAAGCTTGCCCCAGCTGGTAAGTGGTGGGGCAGAATTCAGATGTCACCAGTGGACCTCCAGAGTCCATGCTCTTGACCACTTCCACAGAGCCCTCACTCTGTGCCAGAGGTTCCTGGTACATACACTGGGCCAGCCATCCCAGTGAACCCAGTGGGACAACCCGAGGCCAAGGCTGGGTACCCACTGCAGAAGCCAGATCCCTACCTATAGGAAGGTTTCTAGAGTAGCCAGGGGGCCACTCTTAGGGCACCCGGCCGACCAGACTCTAAGCTGCCTCTGTGTAGATTCTGGCACTGCCAGCCAAGGTCACCCACCTGACAACCACTGTAATCAACAGCAGGGGACTCCAGGGACAAGACCCTTCCCAGGCCCCAGACCACACAGCAGCTACGGCGAGATGGTCCAGACCGCCCTCTTATTCTCCCACTGACCATGTCTCCCTGGGTACTTGGACAGAAGCCACCGAAACAAACACTGCTGGGCAGAGTGTTGAAAAGTTCCAGTCAGTCAGAAGCCAGATGTTGTCAGGTGGTGTGAGACACAAATCCCCACAGCTCAGGCCCTGTGCCAGGGCATTCAGCCCTGTAACTAGGGTTCATCAGGGGGGAAAAAAAAACAAAACAAAAAACACTTTTCCTTGAATTTCTGGGATGTATATTAAAATCTTAACATGAAGTTAAGGATTTCAGATAGAAATGAGAGTCTTACACAGGCTTTGCGAGAGCAAGAAGAGGAGAGGTGAGGGAAGCCGTGCCAGGTAACTGCTGACATTCTTGGGTCTCCGGGAGGCTGCAATGTCTCAGAGTGCAGCAGTGAGGCAGGTGGTTCTCAGGAGCTCACGGGAGAGCCGCAGCTGCCCACACACCCGATGGCGACAGTTTCTGGAGAATGGCCTTGCCTTTTCCATATTGTACCTTAGAACCTCCTATGGACGAGTTCTAGCCAGAACCTTTCAGGAAAGGGAATTGCAAGAAGCGTGGTTCCTGCCCCCTCCTCTGTATTGCAGAGTACAGGGTGGTAACGATGCTGAGCTGAACACAGACAGTACAGTCCATTCGTCTTTCCCCAGATTAGAACGTCCCCCAGAAGACATAACATCATGTTATCCCTAATGTGATACAACTGTCCCTTACACAACTGAGGATGCCCTCACCTGCTCCTGAAAAAGAAAGACACCGCCTCCCATCTGTCGCTTTATCTCCGAGAATATTCACTCCTGGTTCAGATGCAATATTCCTTTGCTTTCCTGTGACTTAAATGCCAAATCATAGGGTTAGCTGCTTTATATTGGCTAGAGGGGGCATGAGAAAGGAGAGAAAAGGAACTGATTAATATATATATATATACCTATATCCCTATCAAAGCAAGGAGGAGAATATGCATAGTTAGGAAAAACGTCCTTTCTGCAGCTAGTCACGTGACACGTTGCTGCCCGTAGCTTTCTCCTCCCGCTCGCAGGCTCCTTTGATCCTCAGCCACCATCTCCTCTGGTCGTGGTTCTTTACGTGGCAACGCAAATGTTCTGTCAAAATGTGAGTACAACTTGGGGACTGGAGGAAAGAAAGGGAGCTACTGAACTGGACACTGTTTTTATAATGCTATTGCTTTGTCTTGCTTATAATCATTAACTCATTACTTTTATATGCATTGCTGTTACTTCTGCTTTCTTTAAAGATACAGTAAATGAAGTTTTATGAACCCACAAAGTGCATACATTTTTATTTTGACCTAAATTTTAAATGAACACGGAAGAGAGAGAGAGAACGGCTCACATTGCATATAATGTACCAAATCCTCTCCCCTCCCTACTTTCATTGCCCTTCCCTCTCTCCTCCCACTAGCCCTCCAGCCCACTCATCCACTCCCAACAAATAGAAAAAAAAAGGCGGGGGGAGAAGATAGACAAAGGGTTCAAAACCCCTCTCAGCATTTTGCTTGCTGCAGGCAGAGCCATGGCCATCCCTGCCCCCAACCACCCACCCATGGCTCCCAGCTCCCTGCCTCTGCTTGGGGTCTTGTGAGGAGAAGGATACAGGCTTCCGAAAGCTGGAGCATGATAAAAAGACCTGCTGGGATGAGCAGGGTTTCCTTTCATTTATTCACTTTCACCGTGGAAGTTCCAACAGCCACACTACCCTCCGCATCCCTCCGATCAACCTCCAACCGATGAGGAAACTCCAGGCTGCAGATGGGTTTGCTGAGCCACAAAAACAAGCTCTGGAGCTGATAAGTGATCAATGAAATACGGGATAAGTAACCCCCAACGGTGACTAAATCTCAGGTCCTGAGGCCCAGAGGCTATTTGAGCGGTTGTGCTGTCTCCTCCTGAACATCCATTTCTGAAAAGCAGTCAAGCTCACCGAGCAGCCCTCCTCATGGGGGCACAGTTTTGAGACTTTTGTTGCCTTTCAAGGGTTCCCAGCATCGCCTGGCTGTTGGCCTCTTCTCCTCCAGAATGGAGAAACTGAGGCTCAGAAAGGTTAAGTGACCCTCCCATGGTCACAGAGCTAGTAAGAGGCAGTCTCTATTTCAATCCCGTCCTTCTTACTCCAAAGCCCATCTTCTATTTAGTATGATAACGCTTCTCAAACTTTAATGTGCATGCAAATCACAGGGGATCTTGTTAAAATGCAGATTTTGAGTCATAGTTTGGGGGTGGGGCATACATTCTGCATTTGTAATAAGCTCCCAGGGGGCGCTGATGCTAAGGTTTCCAGGCTGCCCCCTGACTGTAAGCCGCAAGGCAATATAAAATGAAGCCTTTTACTCGTAATCCCAGGTAAACCCCATGGGCCTGACCAGAAGCAGTTCTCAACAGAGGTGATACACCACCTCTTAACGGCAGGGAAGCAATGTGTGGAAGCAGAGATTAGTGTTGATTTTCAGTCGTTGGTATGACAGTGGAGTTACTGGCATTTCGTATCTGAGAGTGAAGGATGCTACAAATCCGACAACGTGTGAAATAATCCAGGTTGATTTTCTAAGGACAGTCCTGCGCGGCACGGAATTGTCCCGCCTGGAATTCTTACGGCTTCCTCATCAGGGAACTCTGAACAGTAGCGTGGGGCCGTGTGCACTGCTACGGGCACCACCTCTTTGGCTGCCTTACTTCCATTACTTGTTCTCAGTCATTAGAAACCTCAGCTCTGCCCTCCAGCTGTTCTGCTGCAAACTGTCATCGCTGACAGCTGCTCTCCAGGATATCACTGCACACGCGTGAGTGCACGTTGATGTCTTTCTTCCTGGTACTCCAACGCGTTAACAGAAAAGATGATCTAAGATGGGCCTAATCTGGGAGAAGTATGTTCACATATTTCTGGGTACCCCCAAAGAGCACAGAGATGTTGCTATCACACAAGCTTGGACATGTTAGGAAAGCAAGTAGGCCAGCTGATAAATTCGCATCATTTTGCATTCCATGAGAATTTCAAAAGGTATTGATTGAGAAGATGGGAGAGGAGCTGACACCTAAGCTTCTGCTATGTGTCAGGAACTGGACAGATGCTTTACAAATATTATTTCATTGCATCTGTAGCATTGAGTCATCATTACAAACTCAAACTCTGAGCTGGAGTGTCTGGGTTTGAATCTCAATTCAACTAATTACCAGTTGGATTACCTTGAAAAAAATATTTACCCTCTCAGTGCCTCAGTTTCTTCATCTGTGAAATGGGGATCAGAAGGGTATCTGCCTCTTTAGGCTGCTATAAAAGTTAAATGAATTAATAGCTGCAGAATGCAGACAAAAGCTATGCTTGCTAAATAAAATAACCATGCAAGATAAATTATTTTTCCGTATTTTACGGATGAGGAAACTGAGGCTTATCCAAGTTCACATACCTACCATCTGACAGAATCTATCTGATCAATCATAGTAAAAACTAATATTCACTGAGAACTGATTATGTACCAGACACTATTTTAAGTAATTTAGTAGCATCAACTCAATTAATCCTTACAACCACCCTGAAAGATAAGTAGTATTATCCCCATTTTGCCATATGAATAAACAGACTTGCTACAGGGTACGTATTTGTTTAGTGGTGAATCCAGGAATTGAGCCGGGGGGTTGGCTCTGGAGCCTGAGAGCTACAGTTCCAAATGTCATGCGTTATCCATTTCCTCACCTACTCCCGTTGGTCTTCTACTGTGTACCCAGCACGGAGCTAGGCATATTTTGGATAAAAAGAAGTAAAAGTCACAAAGGTCACTTTCAAATTAATAATGTAATGCCATATCTTTAATCTTATAGGATAGATTATTGGTAAAAGCAGCCTCCAAAAGTAAACCTGCAGTTAGGTCTCAGTTCTGCCAATTACTAACTTTGATGACCCTGGACACACTGCTTAATCTCCCTGAGCCTCAGATTCCTCACCTAAAACAACGTAGATGATAATACTTACTTGGCAATGGTGCTTATAAAGACTAAGTAAGAACCTTTATGCATATTGTCTGCAAACTGAGCACTGCTCAATGGCTGTTAACCCTCATTTCTTCTTTTCCTTTCTCTGTGCCTCAGAAGGTATGACAAACTGGAATTAGAAATGCAAATATTATTGACACATGATTTACAATAAAGTTTCTGGATGACAGCTAGAAGAGTCCCAGAGTTGACTCTTGAACTGGACTTTCACTCCATAAAATCCATTCCATATAATTAAAATATAAAATAATCATGGGAAAAAACCCTCGCTTTGGATACACACTTTGACAAACATATTTAATATGTAAAAACAAACACAGAATATAAATCTATATTTTAAAATATCTTGAGGGTGAGGGTGGGCATAGGCTGTTTGGTTCCTGAAAATTGGACTGAAGATGTTGTCTTTTGCTGGTAATTTTCTTAGTAATCAGCATCAGCAGTTTTCACTGCTCTAGGGACCCTGGAAATGTTCAATATTTGGTTCTCTTGGGGAAAAATTTTCCACTGATGAGTGAATGAGTGTGAATGGTCAATTCTAAGGGAGGAGTTTCAAACGTGACTTCTCTTACCGTGATCATCCTGCTCCTTTTTCAAAAGCATGAAGCACCTATCTTAACAGCACCCTTCATCTTTGAAGACATCAGCTCACTTCTCCAGAGAAGCCTTCCCTGTCTTTATATCAGCCTGTTCAGCTTCCCCTGAAATCTGAAATTTGCCAGCCAGATATCTTTCTGAATGACTAACCCATCCTTTACTCCACTTACCACCTTTTCCTGATGGTTTCCCAAGGTCTGTTCATAAGATTTTTTTAAAGTGACAACCAATGCCTTATTGATAAGCTAAGAATTTATAGCTTAGTTCAGAGCATGCATGCTCTTCAGCCAGTCATGAATTCATATAATCAAAAGTTTTCTTCTCCTTTCAAATCAACACACCACATTGTGTTGTCACTGATTATTTGCATTGACTTAAGTCTATTCGAAAAGCACATCAGCTTCAGCTATTAGGTATTCATAAATACAAAGTTTGTTCATTATGGTTCAAGTGCTATGTATGATAAGCCTGTAAAGATTTGAACTTCTCAAGTTAAGCCATCCTAAGTTATGGGGTATCTGTTTCCAAATATTACATTAATCACATATGATGTCTTTGCTCAAAATGGGGATTCAGGTCTGTTAACTAATCCTACTAACAGCGCTTCTCTTGGAGCTAGAAAAAAGATTCCAGGTCTCAAGTGAATTATTTTTGGCAGTCGGTAATCCCATGTCCCAGAGACGAAGTTCTTTGCATAATCAAGTTTTTAAATGTCAGTACGGTTTGGAGGGTGATTAAAGTATTTCTGACTTTTGAAAAGGCTTCTAAATATCCTAAGATTATTTGATCTTTCCTAATGAAGTTAGATAAAAGCTGAAGTTTTTGTCAGTCTGAAGGGGATCCCAATACAGAGCCATAGATGCTGAGTGACATGTCTGCACATTTAGCCCTAAAATATGTAGCCCTGAATCCAGAGAAAACGCCTAGCCTTGGAAGAGTTGAAGTCACAAGCTTGAAAAGCTTAAACAAAGAGAAGCCATGAGGTATGTTTACAGCCCTTTAATAAATAACTTATTTATATTGAGCATATTCCCAACCCAATTTCATGAATTGGCCCTTCTAGGAATTTGCGAAGTTTGAGGACAAAGTAGTGTCTTATTTGATGGTAAACAAGACCAGCATACCTCAAAATCTTCTGCTGTATGCCATGTGAAAGAAGTAGGAAAGTGACAAAGAAATGACCATTGACCCAGATGACATATAAAGACCAGGTCCAATAGTAGTCATGCCTACAAACATTTTACAAATGAACATGTAAGAATATTTTCAACCTTGCTAGTAATTTTTAAAATTCTAAATAAAACTAGTGCACCATATTGTGTCATAAATATAGATAACCACAATAAAAAAATCCTCAACTTTAAAAACCAAGGTATCCAATACCAGAAATTCTGCTATGAAACTATCTTTTTATGTATTTCTAGTGGGATATAATTTGGCACAATCCTTCTGTCACAGGTCAGAAATCCAAGAATCATACTCCCAGATAGAGATTTGTGTGCGGGAGGCTTATTGGGGAGTGATTGGGGATGGGGAGAAGGTGAATTGGAATTGCAATACCATTGCAACAAAGGTCTCAGTCAATCCCACAGGAAGCTCTGGGGCTGAGGTGATCCTCCAAAGTTGTCTCAAATTGGGGTATTAATTACAGGCTCTCCTCTGCATAACTTTGCACAAGGCAGCTCTCTCCATCCTATAGAAAGTCCCAGAAAGGGAACTCTCTGAGAGCTACCTGCCACCAACACTCTTACCAGCTGGGGGAATGAATGAAACAAGCTGGAGGGGGATCTGGGTGGCACACCGTGGCATCCTGTGTAGACAACTCCTTGCTCCCCTTGGACCCACTTGCTTCATACAATAAATTCTGGAAGAAAATCTTCCAGTATTCTGTTTGGCTTCTTTTCCTAGGAGAATCTTACAAGAGGAAGGTTAGTAAGAAAAACTGCCATCTCTGCCATTGAACAGGCAGTGACAGACACTTTATTCTGCCTGCCCTCCACCACCTATTCTAGAATCTCTCTGCCCTCAACTAGCACCTCTGCTGGTCTAGGTGGCTAGGTTACAGAGATGGCACAGACACTTATCTCTGGATAAGAGTGGCCATGGGGCTTCCCTGGTGGCACAGTGGTTGAGAATCTGCCTGTTAATGCAGGGGACATGGGTTCTAGCCCTGGTCTGGGAAGATCCCACATGCCACGGAGCAACTAGGCCCGTGAGCCACAATTACTGAGCCTGCGCATCTGGAGCCTGTGCTCCGCAACAAGAGAGGCCGCGATAGTGAGAGGCCCGTGCACCGCGATGAAGAGTGGCCCTCACTTGCCACAACTAGAGAAAACCCTTGCACAGAAACGAAGACCCAACACAGCCAAAAATAAATAAATAAACAAATGTGGGGTTTAAAAAAAAAAAAAAAAAAAGAGTGGCCATGACCAACAGGCACATGAAAATATGCTCAATATCACTAATTATTAGAGAAATGCAAATCAAAACTACAATGAGGTACCACCTCACACCAGTCAGAATGGCCACCGTTAAAAAATCTACAAATAACAAATGCTGGAGAGGGTGTGGAGAAAAGGGAGTCTTCCTACACTGTTGGTGGGAATGTAAATTGGTGCAGCTACAGTACTATGAAAAACAGTATGGAGGTTCCTCAAAAAACTAAAAACAGAGTTGCCATATGATCCAAAAAATACCACTCTTCAGCATATATCTGTACAAAACTACAATTCAAAGAGATACACACACCCCTATGTTCATAGCAGCACTATTCACAATAGCCAAGACATGGAAACAACATAAATGTCCATCAAAAGATGAATGGATAAAGAAGATGTGGTACATATATACAATGGAGTACTACTCAGCCATAAAAAGAATGAAATAATGCCATTTGCAGCAACATGGATGGACCTAGAGACTCTCAATACTAATTGAAGTCAGAAAGAGAAAGACTAATACCATATGACATCACTTATATGTGGAATCTAAAATACGACACAAATGAACTTATCTACAAAACAGAAACAGACTCACAGACATAGAGAACAGATTTGTGGTTGCCAAGGAGGGATGGGGAGAAGGGATGGATTGAGAGTTTGGGATTAGCAGATTCAAACTATTATATATAGGGTGAATAAACAACAAAGTCCTACTGTATAGCACAGGGAACTACATTCAATATCCTGTGATAAACCATAATGGAAAAGACTATGAAAAAGAATGTATATATATGTATAACTGAATCACTTTGCTATACAGCAGAAATTAACACAACATTGTAATTCAACTATACTTCAATAAAATACAGTTTTTATAAAGAGAGTGGCCATGGGCCACTGGTCACCATGACCTTCCCAGGCTGTGTTTGCTGCTACATTTACCATCAAAACTGGGCAAACAGTTACCAAGAGCATCCCAAGTGGATCACCTGAGTGTCAGATATATTCTTCCTGCCACTAGCTGCCCTACCTCTGCCTGATGGTCAGGGTCAATTACTCCTGCCAGTATGGTGACTACTCTCTTTGCCTGCTGGACTCCTGGAGAAAGATCTTTAGAGTAACTGAGCAGGAGCTTAATCCTGTTAATGACCTTAATAGGATTTTGCTGTGTTCCTTGATGGACCCCCCCCCTTTACCCCTTTAAGAACCAAGACAATGAAATGTTAGAATCCAAAGTTGCGGAGAAGGGAAGCACAAACCCCCCAAAGGGGCCACTGGGGCTGATGTTAGCAAAGTCACTACTACTTTCACCTTTTGCTTCCAGGATCCATACCTTCCACATCTTGCAAACACAGCACCATATAATATGTAATGACTTGAGGCATCTGCTCCATCTTAGAGGATAGCGTCCCATATGCAGAGTGTTCTCTCCAAGACGGCACCTCAGCTGGACCTCCAACAGACTGTGCCCATGTGCTGTCGGTCCAGCAGCCTGTGGAGGGGTGGGGTATGTGATAGGACTGTAGACACCATGGTCACGTACCCACCATTCACCTCCTTTGCTGCATAGTGTTGGTCTCTTGAGCCAATGCAATTTTATGTGGGACCCCACGTTTATGGATCAAGCACTTCGAAAGCCTCAGTCAGTGGCGCTGGCTGAGGCCCTGCCAGCAGAAAAGGCAAACCCATGTTTGGAATAGGTGCCAAACCCAGTGTGAAAGGGCCCCTGAGCCTGGACCTACTGCAGATCCCTTGTCTGCTCTGAGACCCACACAGAGCTGGCCATCTTCCATGTCACCCCGTAAATGGATTGAATCAACATTCCCAGTGTGCTGCACCCAGATATCAGAGACATCTATCAGGCATTGTCTTCTTTCCTGGTGGTGGGAAGTGCAAGAGGCAATGATCTGCCCACAACTAGAGAGAATGTTCCAGAGTGCTTCAGACCATTAGACTAAAAATTATATTGATGCTGTGGGCCCCTGAATCTCCTTAGGGTTTATTTCCAACCCTCCGGAACAAATTGTATTCATTTGTGTTCATTTTCTATTGTTGTAAATAATTACCATAAATTTAACAGCTTAAAACAACACCAAGTTCTATAGGTCGGAAGACGAGGCAGACCCAGTTGGATTCTCTGCTTGGAGGCCAAAGTCATGGTGTCAGCTACATGGCATCCCAGATCACCACTGTTAACACATTGAACAATTCCACTGCCACCACACACAACAGGCTCTCTGTGTTCTGCCTACTATCAGTAGGTTTTACTTGCTGCCCAATCTTTTGCATAATACACTGAACTTAATGCACTAAGTAGCCACTATTTGTATTTACAACTTTCACTCTACTTTTTAAAATTAGAACCTGTGGCCTACTTCACGGCCAACTATTCCAGGTGAATAAAACAGTAAGTGTTTTCATGTTTCAATGGCATCTCTTTTACTAGCTATAAACATGACTAGTCCTCCTTCAGAACTAATCTCAATGTATATTTTCCTACCTACATCATGACTTACAAAGTTATTACTAACTAAAGGAACAAAATCCTCCCTACATCATGGGTTTTCAGGAGTAAAGAGAACAAAAACTTGTCAAGCAATTTTCCCTCACTTGTCCCTTAATGTGACAAATGTCAGGAGCTTTTTAAAACTCTGAAATCAGTGGTTTTATAGAGCTGCAAAGCAAGATATTTATAATTATCGTGCACCTGTGATAGTAATTGCCCCTTCACATTACATTTTATTGATATTGTGCAATACACAACAGAACCATGTCATAAAGGAATTTTACTAATAACCCTCAAACATAATGCTTATTAACTTTGTGACTAGTTTTACAAATTCCTGTGATTTATACAATAAATGCTCATTTTTGTCATGAGTAGTACTACTTCAAATATTCTTCTTCCTTTTTGGTCTCTTCTTTGCCTTTAGCAACAAAATTTGTTGATATTATACTAGAAAGCATCATTGTGTGCTTATCCTTGGAAAATGTATTAGTTTGCTTTGGAGGTCATTTGTGGAAGAAACTGCTATACGATGCCAATTTTCCCCTTCCTCCTTAGTATCAGAACCTCACATTTTAGATGGACGCTATGCTGCTCAGATGGAGGACTACCTGCCCACTTCCCTTGCAGCTAGGATGGTCAGGTGACTAAGTTCCAGTCAGTGAAATATAAATAGGTGTGTTTGTGTAGGACTTTTGGGAAGTCTCCTTGAAAGAGAACAGGTGTGCCTATCCTTACTTCTTTTTTCTGGCTAGAGTAGGATTGTGATGTCTGGAACTACAGCAGCTATCTTTGACCATGAAGTAACAATAAGAACAGAAGCTAGGCACTCAGATGGTAGAATAAAGAGAAAAGAGCCTGGGGCTCTGATGACACCATGTGCTTGCTATACCAACCCTAGACTGCTTGCCCTCTGACTTCTTTGAGAAAAAGAAATTAATATCTCTCCATTCAAGCTACTGTTATTTTGGGGTTAATTTCTTAAATCCAGTTGAAATTATTCCTAGTGGATATATTATAATACTTTGTTTTAAAAAGATGCAAAGGCTACTATGTCTTCATGTCTCTATTTGATGTTTTTCAATATATAATACACTAAGTACTAGAGGAAATTGTCAGTCCAGTAGCACTCCAATTTCAGATAATTATTGTTATGCTTTCTAACAATACCTTTTCTTGTGTGTGAAAATTCATTGTTCCCATAGATTTTCTTGTCCCGATTAATAGAAGTTCACAGTGTACATTCATGATATTCACTTTCTCTGTTGAGAAGTTCTGTTCATATGTTCTGAGTTACAGCATTGATGTGGCTATTGTTATCATTATATTTATACTTTGATAAGTCCTTTTAAGCCTTTGCACTATTTTGGTCAAATCAAGATATCACGCAACAGCCAAAATCAAAAATAACAAACATGAACGATAACACCAAATAAAATGTAATTGTAAAGAGAGATTGGGGCAAAACATTCAACTTGCCAGGTTTTCTATGCATAATAGTTTGTAATGGTCTCCCATCCAGTTTAGGTGTGAGGTGGATAGAGAGCTTGTGAGTGTGACAAGCGTAAAGTAAGAAGTTCTTGGTGTGAGAGCACAAAGGTATGCACATGTGTGTAATATAAGCTCACCTCTGTAAACTACCTAAGATGATGACAAAGAATGACATTAATTAGAACGTTGATCAGAAGTTGATGACTAAGATAATATCTACATACTTTTCAATCTGTAATATTAAGTTAAAACCATTTAAGTGTTCACAGGAATTGAATGTTAGAGTACAGTTCAAAGAAAACAGTTGTTCATACAGACTGAAGTAAGTCAGAAAGAGAAAAACAAATACCGTATGCTAACACATATATATGGAATCTAAGAAAAAAAAAAAGTCATGAAGAACCTAGGGGTAAGACGGGAATAAAGACACAGACCTACTAGAGAATGGACTTGAGGATATGGGGAGGGGGAGGGGTGAGATGTGACAGGGTGAGAGAGTGTCATGGACATATATACACTACCAAATGTAAAATAGATAGCTAGTGGGAAGCAGCCGCATAGCACAGGGAGATCAGCTCGGTGCTTTGTGACCACCTAGAGGGGTGGGATAGGGAGGGTAGGAGGGAGGGAGACGCAAGAGGGAAGAGATATGGGAACATATGTATATGTATAAAAGAAAACAGTCGTGAACAGATAGAGGAGGATGGAATCTCCATTCTGGCCAAGGCTATGGCACCTGGGACCACAGGTTAGGCTCCTACAACCACAGACCCTCCTCCCGTCAAACTGTCAAAACCACCCTCAAATCAAGTGGCATTATGGACACTTTTCACTTAAGAATACGTGTGGAGCATCTGCTGTATCCACTTGTCATAAACCCCTCATAGCTCTATCACATTATCTCCGTGGGTCTCCATGCTTCCAGCCTAGATTAAGAAAAGGTCACTGCCTTTATATCCCCTACTTGGGCAAAGAGAGGTGTGGGAAGGAGGGGATGCCTAAATGTTTAAAGAACTCTTGCTTCTGCCATTTATTTTTGGTCCTTATGTGGTCTGGGGCAAGATCTGTCTGTGTGTGAAGTAGTGCTTGCAAACTTATTGAAATTCACACCCAGCACAAACACAGCAATGAAGATGAACCAAATGTTAGCAGGGACAGCTGACTCACATGACCTTTTGACACAAGCAATGCTTTTAGAATATTTTGGTTTGCTAGGAATATAACAGGATCTCACTGAAGCCTGTAATTAATCTTACATTGCAAATATGTGAAATAGATATGGACAAAATGTTTATTGCTTTTTCCTGTAAAGGTGTCACACTTTCTGAAGACTTCTTGATAAACTGCTGGGCCAACCAGTGGTCTGGGGAGGCCATTCAGACCTCCCGGCCCTACGAAGCAGAAATGTCACAGTGAGAAAGTTTATAGCAGAAGAACCAAGAAGCCCTGAAAATACTACTTTGGTGTGAAAGATTGATAAGAAGCGACTCTGACAGCCAGTACATAGCACTCAAACAAACTAGTTCTAAAGCGCAGGTACCTTCTGAATTCATCAGGAAAACTGAAAACCGCAGCAGCCTGTGTGCAGGTCCTTGGCAACATGAGCGTAGTAGCTGGGCTGTAAACAACAGCTGCCTAAGAGATGGGATTGTATTTTAAAAGGAAAAAATCATGTTGTGCTTTATATGGATTTATATGTCTGGCCTCTGCTCTAATTGTAACTCCAAGAAGGTTTACTATGAGCGTTGAGAGAAAAATGTCTCTGCCAAGCATAGTTTTATGACTGCCCCTGGAAGAAGGGCGTACTATGGGGGCTTTAGTTATTCCAGCCTGGGAAGTATAGGGTTAGGATTCCCTCCATCCAGCCCCTTCCTAGTCATTACCGGCTGGTAAGTGTAAGTCAACAGTTTTGGGCACAGGCAGAGGCACCAGGGGAGTGAATTGAAGACCACAAACAGAGCTGTTGTGTCTGGCTACTCACAGGTAGTGCCCTGCACAGCTGCAAGGGTGCCATCCCAGGGTCAACAGCGTCAATGGCAAGCCCTGGGGTTGTGCAATGCGGTGGCTCTGGCCCCAAAGGACCCTCTGCCTTAAGAACCTTCTCTTCCAATCTCCCCAGTGCCCAATTCCCACTACCCCAGAGCCTTATCAAAAACAGATGGAAAACACTTCACAAAATATAAAAAACTATGCAAATCTAAGGGACCTGGGAGAGTATGGTACTCTTTCCAGTAGCCCCGTGTTAACATATCAATATGTTACCTAGAGAAACCTATTTGTTAATATATTAATCCATTCAAATAAGTTGATTAAATGATGTAATATACTTAAAAACACTTAGAATACTTTAAGGAACTCTACGAATGAAAGGTATTTGAATGATGATAGTGAGTGCCTGGTAAAGAGGTACTCTAATAAACAGAGCTTCAAAAGAATAAGATGAAGACAGGCAAAGTAAGGGGTTTTTGGGGGGTTTTTTTTGTTTTGTTTTTTCTTTTCATACACACATACTGTATTTTATTTTTACAAGAGATAAATAAACTGACGCCAAGCATTGTAAATGTATGACCACAACAAAAGCAACAATGATTGCAATTACCAAACACGAAACACACTCATACTATGTCATAATATTGACATTCAGTCCAGTAATCCTCCACTGTAACAGCTCCTTTACTTTGCAGTGAAAATTGATTTGTATATTTTTTGCCTCTGAGTCCTTGTGGGATTTTTTTTTTCTTATTCAAACAGAAAGTCACAAAAATTATACTCATCCTCATCAGTTCACTCAGTCCCATGTAATTAATTTTTTTTCATCTTGATCTTTTGTTAGCACTTTTATGAATTCATCAGTTTTCCATTAGAGTTCTGAAAATGCTTCTTCATTCAGTTCAGCAGTACAGTCAGTTACCAGAAACCTGTACTTGTCAGAGTCTTTTCCATGAGTTCCTTGAAGATGAAACCCTTTTATAGGAACATTTTTGCATAAGCATCAGAGTACACCCAGAACTGTCTGTAAATGACAAAAGACTTAAAAATGACCACGGTTAAAGATTTGATGAAAGTTCATAACAATGCAATTGACAAGGTAAAGTAAGGTTTAATGGTGGAAAGGGTCCTGGTGAGTCAAAGGAATGTCATCAAAGCAGGGGGAGTGACCAGAGATAGCCGAAGGTCACTGAGACCCCATTGCAAAGGGGGTTGTGGGCCCCAGAAGATAAATGGTGATGCTAAAAATAAACTTCATTTCCTGAATCATTTACTCATTCTATTTGGCTTTCTGTCTCTCTTTTACCATATCCATGCTTGTCAGACTTTAAGTTGTTAAAATAAGAATGAAACTTCTCAGTTCACTCAACCAGGGCTGTTAAAAGGTTAATTAAATGTTCAGCTCTCCTTAAGTTTCCTCTGCTGGGTATAAACAACCTGCCTACTTTCTTTAATGTGCTTAATGCTTAATGAAATCTTAGAGGAATGACAACTGGTTTGCTACCCCTGATTTCTGCCCTCTCCTCCCTAAGAACGGGCCATGTGTTCCTCCAGAGTACCTCACTCATAAAGTTTCCTTATCATTTTTGTTCCCCCTCCCTCCAAACACACCAGATTTTAAATCCCTTGAGACAGTGCCAGCATCTTATTCCTCTTTCCAGTGTCCATTGCTTAACAAGGAAGATGATTAATGCTTTCAACTACATTGAACTAAGCAGCCTCACAGGTGTGCTATTAGCCTCGAGAAAGGGAAGAAAATTGTATTAAGAAAATTTTAAGGACCTAACCTTAAGTACTTAAGAGCCTTAACAATTATTTCTCTTCAACAAATTAGAGGTGGTATTTATTATTTTAGTCTTTACATACCAGTGTTCTGGGCCCACTGGAGATATAAAAGAACAGGTTTGAAAGAGTCCAGGTTTCTCATGCCACAGTCCCAAGAGGCTCAGAGAAGAGATGGCAAGATAGACAATGAAACTTAAAATCTAGTGGTGGAGACAAATAACAAACCAATGAATAAAATATACAGACCCTAGATATGGTCATTACTAGTGTATATTTGAAATTTAAACCCAAATTATACTCAATAAAAATCTCCCTTTCCCATCTGTAAGGAAACTAATATAGGTTACATTAAAAATCCTTCTCCTCTCCCACCTGTAAGGAAACTAATACAGGTTACATTTAAAAATCCTTCTCCTTTCCCACCTGTAAGGAAACTAATACAGGTTACATTAAAAATCTTTCTCCTATGTGACATTGCATTTAAAGTGCAAAGTAGAAGGTCTGACCCAATTAGAATATTACTTTATGTATCTCCATAAACTTAAGATCATGGTTAAGGAGTATTTTGATCATTTCTTGAAAAAAAAAAAAGTAATTTACATCAAAGCCAACAGGAGTTAGCTGTAAAATGGAAAACACTGGTATGGTGGTTTTTCCAGGTCAACTTGGTAAAGCTGAAACTATATTTCCCAGAATTCTGGGTATTATACAGAGTTAGAGTTGGTCAAAATTGGGATTTGCATGAGATTTGGAAGATGGAACTAGAGCATCAGCCATTATCTCTGAGGTCATCGAGTTTAGACACGAGTGACAGACAGAGGCAGGTGACAGTGGGATCCACAGTATTGCCACTTTCCTCCGCTCAAGGTCAAGCTCTTCCACCTGACTGCTCGCCTCTGTTTAACAGAGATCCCAGGTTCCTCAAAAGATGCGTGGCTGTGGATCCAGAGAGAATAGTTCCCTACAGCCCTCCCATCAGCTCCCCTTTCAGTCTCCCTTTGGCAGCTGGATATGCCTGGTTCTTAGAATGACTGACTGGTGTCTCCCGTGACCCTCCAACTCACCCTGCACACCTTCACTTCCCCAGCCTCCCACAGTTCATAGCGTCCGCTTCTTGTAATTATTCCTTACCCATAGCTCAGAGAAGTCAGCTTCCTGGTTGAACCCTGATGTTACAACTGGTTAGAAAGGATTGTTTCAGTTCTATTCACCTTTGCTGAGCATCTATCTGGACCAGCTGTCTTCACGTATACTAATCTCATTCTATCCTCATGACATCTATGTGAGATGGGCATCATAACTCCCTCTCACAGATAGAAGAACAATAGCTGAAAGGGATTAACTGGCTCATCTAAGAGAACTCAGCTTGGAAAGAAAGAAGAGTGGAGCAAAACATTTCTCCTTGACTGCCAGCCCTGCCCCACACACCTCACACGCACGAACACAGCCAGCAAAGATGCTACACTTTCACCTTTTCAAGGCCAGTTGGAGAAAGAAGTGAATGACATCATGTCTAAGGAAATTAAAGTAATCTAATCATTAATGAGAAAGGGGGGGCTAAGGCTAAATTAGAAGCGGGTGGCGGGAGAGAATTAAGCGTGCTGGCAATACTCCACCAATTCTCCAAACAACATTCTGACTGAGGCGTCACTGCTATTCTCCTTTTACAGATTAGGAAACAAAGAAACTACAAAGCCTCAAAGCAACTAGATCAAGCTAAAGCCAGTCTTCAACCACTAGTTCTTCCATGGTAGAATATTTAGTCAGAATTCTGAAGAAGCCACGTGACTTTCCCACACAAATAAAAAGAGAAAGGGAGAGGGGAAGATGATGAGAGAGACCCAAAGGGAGAAAAAAGAGAGAGAAGAAGAAAGAAAGGGAGAGAGACAAGGAGATGAGGGAAGGAGGAAGGGAGGGAAGGAAAGGAAGGAAGGAAGGGAGAATGATAGAAGAAAATGAGAAGTAAAAAGGCAGAATTGGGAGGGAAGGGGGAAGTTTGGCAAATGACCTCCATTTATTCCAACCACATTTCTTGGTCACCTGCTCTGGGTCTAGAATTGCACAGACTCTGGGGATATGATATGAATGTCACCCCCCCTCCCCCATGGAACTTATATTCCAGTAAGCAAACCAGACATGAACCTGCAAATTTAACAACTGCTATATTGTCTGCAATTTACTTTGTATTACTTATACTGTGTGATATATAGATGGACATTTTAATTTATATTCTGGGGGTGGTTGGTTAATATCTGAACAACTCTAATCAGAAATACACATTCCAGGGGTGGTATTTGAAAGACTCTAATCAAAATCCACCCTCCGAGGACAGCTACCATAAAACTACAGTTACCTTAATATTTGATCAACAGCAGAAAATGTTACTTGGTACACCGGATATTAGAGATAATTTTTCTTTGGTGAAATAAATGATCTTCCAGTTTTAGGAAATGGCTAAGAATATTGTACAGACTCTACCACCATTACATTAAAAAATCTAGGAATCTAGCAAATCTAGTAGCCTTATATCTTTTGAAATGATGCCCTAGGCCTTGGTATCTCTTCTGGTTCCATATCCTACCTTTTAGGCAGTATTTGATACTGAGTAGAAATTTAGCCGAGTCCTGCTGCTAGAATATTTTCACATTTGCCTCAAATGAACCTTTTAATTAAGAGCTTGTCTAGGTGCATGAAAAGACAGAGTGCTAAGATTTCATTGAGCTTACAGAACAGGCTGTGTGATGTGTTTTGTGCCTGCCCGATGATATTTGTTGTGCAGAATCCATTTGAGGACTTGCCTTCAGTGTACTATCCCTGCTGGTTGTGAGTTCTGGAGAAGATATGATAATTATAAATGACCAAGTTAGCCCAACAGCTATTAATTAATTACAACAGCAATTAATTTCAAATGTTATAAATGCCTTAAGGGAGAAATACAGGGTAGCATGGAAGCATATGACATCTATTCCTGATCTAATCTAATAAATCAGAATTAGGGGTTACATGAGGGTGGAGGGAAATTAATCCATTATAGGTAAAAGACCAAAGATCAAAGAAGGTTGGAATATTTAAGGCTGAAAGAAGGCCACCTGTAATGAGTGAGCTGTGTCAAAAAGAAGTGACATTGGATAAGGCAAGAAGGAGCCAAATGCAGGGGCCTTCAGGTAAAGATTTAACGAGATGGAACTAAAACAGGCAAAATGAATGAATGAATGAGACATTCCAAAGCAGAGACCAGAAGAAAGAATACTAGATCCAAACACACAAATCTTTTCTGTTTGACAACAATCAAAGACCAAACCAAAAAGGAGGTGCTAGGTGAAGAAGCGTGATCTTGGACAGCTTGGTAAGCCTTTAGCCTTAGCAAGGAAGAATAGCTGTTCTGATTAAAGCCCCTGCCCTAGTGTTACCCCAGAACTGGGTTTGCCTCTTGGTAGGTGTCAGGCCAATAGACACAATGAAGCCGAAGGTCAGAAGAAGGAAGGATTTATTATTTGCAGCAAGTAAGAAGAACACCAGGGATCTTCAGAAGCAGTGTCTCCCCAAACAGCAAAACTGGGGACGTTTTAAGCTAAGGGAACATGCATATTCATGAAGGGGCTTGAGCAGAGGAGAATTCAGCATAAAATTAGGACAAAGGTCAACAGAGTCCAAGCTTTAGTTGACTGAAGTCAGGAGGGTCAATATCATCATTCCATTATTATATGTATGTGCTCCTCCTTGAGGAGGAATTAGGACTCTGCTTTATCACTGTGCTGCTGTTTGACTTCCTTTTCTCTGTTCCTGCATTCCTTTGTTCCCCAAGGTCATTAATGACTGAGACCTGTTCAAGGGAAGACGTTGTAGCCAGGCTTAGATCCCAAAATGGCCTAGGCCAAAACGGCTTCTCTTATGTCAAGAAAGCCATGTCTGGTTTTCTTTTTCTGGAGACCCCCTAACCTATCTGACTACACTAGATGAGTTCTGGCATTTCATATTTGTTGTTGGACGTTAAGTTTATCTTGTAGGTACTGATGTGCTGAAAGAGATCTCAGAGGTAGAGATTAGTGGGATTATTTCTGGCACTGGGTTTGACAATGGTGTTTTTGTATCAGTGCCCAATTAGCCCACAACTCTACAGTAAACAACAAACCTCATTCATTTGCATAATTGTTTCCTTTGCTGTTTCCTTTATAAAAAATAATGAGCCATTATGCACATAATTAAAGCAAACTTAACAAATGAGGGCCAGGCTGACAAGAATCACATGAGAAGGTCAAGAGAAATTAGCATCAAAGCCTGTCTGCTAAGCATAAAACCTATCTAATCTGCACCGTCTCCTGGGAGCTGTAGGACTCCTTGGGAGCCTCTGCTTTTAGATTTTCACTGAGGTCAGGCTTCCTGGAGAAAACATGATTTAATTTCATCCAGCCCTTCTTCTTCTGCTTCTCTCCTTCTCCTCCTGTCCTTTTCAATGACAAGTGTCTGTCTTGCTTGTTAGTAGGGCCCTTTGCAACAAATCCTTTGTCTCCTTTCCCCCTTTCCCTGAATCAGACATTTTCCCAGTGAAACTTACTAAAAAAAAAAAAAAAAAAAAAACTAATAGAAATACGCAAAGTTCTTTAATCCTAAAGAACTAAAAAGTCCAGTGATAAGCTTTATGGAGACCAGTATTTCCATCTTTAAAATAGCAGTAGTATTGGATCACAGAGTGACCAGAGCAAGGCAGAGACTGATAAGTCCCTTTCTTGCAGCTACATGTGGGTCTCCTGGCCATGTGACCCCTAAGAAGTTTCTTTCTTCTGGTTCCAATGGATTGTTCCATCTTACACAGATCTTAGTCAGTTTCCAACCCCTCAGGCTGAATATCCCAGTTCCTAGAAGGTACTATCCGTCATTCCTTGATATGCCAGATTCCCAGATGATTGGAAGGTCATTGATGAGTGATGCAGTGAACATTCCAGGTCTCCCTGGTCTGGATTCTCTTTCCCTTGGGGCTTTATTTTTCGCTGTGTGGTCTAAGGGGCAGCTACATCACCTGGGAGCTTTTTAGAAAGGCAAAATCTCAGGCCCCATGTAAGATCTTCTCTAGACCTACTAAGTCAGAATGGATATTTTAACAAGACCTCCAGGTCATTGTTTCCACACTAAAGTTTGAGAAGCAATGATCTAGGGCAATCAGTGGAACTCATTCAGTTTAGTTTCTTCTAGGGTTTTTGACCACCTCCTATTCACTCTGTTGGTGAAAGAGGAATTCTGGTCCTAAGGCTATGGGGATGGTCAACACCCAACACTGGACAGGTGAATCACAACAGTTTGTTAGTCACATATACTCAGAGCTCAGATGCAGGAAGACATCACATGCCTCACAGACCACATGGGGGTTGTACTCAGTGACAGAGTGAATAACCAGGGGCTCTGGAAGATAAGCTTTTAGTATCAAGAGAGTGATGCACCCTCTCTTTCCCATTGAAAGATGCAATTGGCTTGTCTGAACAATTCTGTGGGCTGGCCAGGAACTGAAACCTGCTACCTGGGGATAAATGGGAACTGTACTTGGTCTATTTTCTATGAAAGAGGGTTGTTTGGCTTGGGAAACTTACTGAGGAGTAGAGTTGGAAGGGAACTTGTGGTTAGGATATTTGAGGGCCCCCCTTGCATTCTTCTTTCACCAGATGTCAAAGTAGCACATAATATTTGGACCGTAATTTTGTACTACATGGGGATGTCATCTTATAAAAGCACCTACCAATTCCACCATATCAGACTATATGCATATAAACCACCAAGCATAGTGCCTGGACTATGGGAAATGTTCAATAAGTATGATTCACTCCACGTCTCCTCTCTGCTTTTAGCTTGAGCCCTATAATAACTGTAGCCTCTAATGATTCAGACTCTACCAACATTACTTGAATACCTACCATACAGCAGGCACTATTAATTGCACTCACATACATGATCTTCTAATATGCACCCCAACACTATGAGTCAGTTGTTCTAATCCTTGTTTTATAGACCAGGAAAATTAAAGAGAACTTTACCCCATCAAAAATGGACTGTGTTTATCATGTCTCATCATGGCATTTATCAACGCAATCTGTGATCTATTATAATAATACAATGAGAAACTAGCAATGCAATAGAAACTTCATAAATATACAGATGCCAGTCACAATTTGTGAGAAACCTGCCGTAGAAAAAAATTGAATTTATTTGGCTAACTCAGTGATATGAACAGCAGGGAAGATGGGCAGGTATAAAATGTTTTAGACTTGCTTTGCTAGTCTGATGCAGATGAAGTCCGACAGTAACTAGAAGGTTACTTGAGAAACAGATAATTGAAAGAGACAGTCTAGGAGCTACCATAACTACCAATTTTTCTAGGTTATCTAAGTTCTATCTGATTAATTTAAATCATCAGGAGCAGAGCACCTGGACTGTATCTTTTTAGTCCCCAAAAGAGATGCCCTCACTCACGGTTAGAGATATTGTAGGATAGTTGTTAGGAGTGCAGGCTCTGAGTCCAGACTTCCTAGGCTCAAATCTCAGCTCCTCTGCTTTCAGGCTGTGGGGTCTGGTGCCAGTCACTTAACTTTTCTGTATCTCATTTTCCATCTGCAAAACATAGATAATAACAGCTTCTATTCATAGAGTTGTTCTGAAGATGAAATGAGTTAATATACCTACAGCACTTAGAACAGTGCCTGGTACAAGCACTATCGAAGTGGAGGGTATTATTATTACGAATCAGTGTTCTGTCCTTGACTCACATAGAGGGTCAATAAAATAAAGTGATCATGTGAGACTTACCCAAATAAATGGGACAAAATAGACAGCCCAGGAACAGTCCTCAGTATACAAAAGAATTTAGTTTACGGTAAAGAAGATGATTTCAATCAGTAAGAAAGATAGGGTTATTCAATAAATGGTGTTGGGGGAACTGGATAACTTGGTGTCCCAGCACCTTGCCCTCCATCTGTACTCCATCATATGCTGCTACTGGTGATACTTTGAGTAATCATGATGGCACCACATACTACGGATTACCAATGTCCCATTCCCCCCCGCAAGGAAAAAGTTTATTCATATATTCATCAAATATGTCAGACTCTCAATTCCAGAAACCCATTTTAAAAGCTCATTACAGAGGCTTCCCTGGTGGCGCAGTGGTTGAGAATCTGCCTGCCAATGCAGGGGACACGGGTTCGAGCCCTGGTCTGGGAAGATCCCACATGCCGCGGAGCGACTAGGCCCGTGAGCCACAACTACTAAGCCTGTGCTCTAGAGCCTGTGCTCCGCAACGAGAGAGGCCACGATAGTGAAGAGGCCCGCGCACCGCGACGAAGAGTGGCCCCCGCTTGTCGCAGCTAGAGAAAGCCTTCGCACAGAAACGAAGACCCAACACGGCCAAAAATAAAATAAATAAATAAATAAATAAATAAAAGATTACTATATATATATTTAAAAAAGCTCATTACAGGGACCCCTCCTGGTACCAATCATGTAATCCATTTAGGGTGCCGGCAGGATACAGATGGCACATTCAAACACGGTAATGGAGAAGAGTTTAGTTAAGACACTATTGACAAAAGTGTGGTAGTAACGCACAAGAATGGTGAAGAACCACAGGGCTAGCAACAAGAGGTTGACTATCATACCTAGGTCTAAAGAAATGGAGCAGTTAGCAGAGTGCAGTAAGACCTGTAGTTATTGGACAGTCACCTGACAGGAACTGTGGCCTTGATAGGGGAACTCAGCCACTACCAACCTAAAGCCTGGCAGGGAGGGAGATATGGGGAAAAAAAAACTTTACCTCTATCTCCTCTGGCATCCTCTGCACTTCAGAAAGGAAAGGAGCCTGGCTGCTCCAGCTGATAGATCTCAACCTCCTAGAACAGAAAGTAAAGTGAATAGAAGAGAAACATGAACCTCAAGAGTAAACAGGGAATAAGAGAATATGCCAGCATATCCAGTAATGAAGCAAATATTTCATTCTAAATAACTGGGGGGAAGGAGCATTGATTATCTTCCTAGTTTGCTGAAGTTTCCTAATAACCAGAGGACATCAGCCTTAAATAGGCCTAAATCTTTGTCTTATACTGATAGGAAGAGTTCTATTTATAGTAAATGCTTTAATGGTGCCAAAATTTAAAAAGAAGGCCACATAACCTACGTCCCCTAAATTTGCTCATATTATTATTAATCTTCAAGTTAGCTTAGAGTCTATAATCCCCATCCAGATGACTTCAATCTTTGATTGGATTTTGACATATGTAAATAATAACAAATTATCAGAAAGAGAAATTTTTTTAAAAATCCCATCTACAATTGCATCAAAAAGAGTAAAATACTTAGGAATAAATTAACCAAGGAGGTGAAAGTTCTGTACACTGAAAACTATGAGATGCTGATGAAAGAAATTGAAAAAGATACAAATAAATGGAAAGATAGCCTGTGCTCATGGGTTGAAAGAACAAATATTGTTAAAATGTCCATACTACCAAAGCAATCTACAGATTCAATGCACTCTCTATCAAAATTTTAATTGTGTTTTTCATAGAAATAGAACAAACAATTCGAAAATTCATATGGAACCACAAAAGACCCCCAACAGTCGAAACAACCTTGAGAAAGAAGAAGAAAGCTGGAGACATCACACGTCCTGATTTCAAACTATATTACAAAACTATAGTAATCAAAACAGTATGGTATTGGACTAAAAACAGACACATAGATCAGTGGAACATAATAGAGAGCCCATAAATAAACCCATGGATATATAGTCAATTAATTTATGACAAAAGAGCCTAGAATATACAATGAGAAAAAGATACTCTTTTCAATAAATGATATTGGGGAAACTGGATAGCAACATGCAAAAGAATGAAACTGGACTACAATCTTACACCATACACAAAAATCAACTCAAAATGGACTAAGGGCTTAAATTTAAGATCTGAAACTATAAAACTCCTAGAAGAAAACGTAGGGGGCCAGCTCCTTGACATTGGTCTTTTCAATGACTTTTTTGGACACCCAAAGCAAAAGCAACAAAAGCAAAAATAAACAAGAGGGACTACATCAAACTAAAAAGTTTCTGCACAGGAAAAGAAAAAAAAAAAATCAACAAAATAAAAAGGCAGTGTATGGGGGCTTCCCTGGTGGCACAGTGGTTGAGAGTCTGCCTGTCAATGCAGGGGACGCGGGTTCGAGCCCTGGTCTGGGAAGATCCCACATGCCACGGAGCAACTGGGCCCGTGAGCCACAATTGCTGAGCCTGCGCGTCTGGAGCCTGTGCTCCGCAACAAGAGAGGCCACGATGGTGAGAGGTCCGCGCACCGCGATGAAGAGTGGTCCCCACTTGCCACAACTAGAGGAAGCCCTCGCACAGAAATGAAGACTCAACACAGTCATAAATAAATAAATAAATAAATAAAAGAAAGTGAATTTCTTTAAAAAAAAAAAAAAACAGAGGAAGTATTACTCTTTAAAAAAAAAAAAGGCAGTGTATGAAATGGGAAAAAATATTTGCAAATCACATATCTGGTAAGGGGCTAAAATCCAAAATATATAAAGAACTCTTACAACTCAATAGCAAAACTCAAACAATCTGATTAAAAAATGGGCAATGGGGGCTCTCCAGGTGGCACAGTGGTTAAGAATCCACCTGCCAATGCAGGGGACTCAGGTTCAAGCCCTGGTCTGCGAAGAACCCACATGCCATGGAACAACTAAGCCCATGCACCACAACTACTGAGCCTGCGCTCTAGAGCCCACGGGCCACAACTACTGAGCCTGCATGCCACAACTACTGAAGCCCATGCGTCTAGAGCCTGTGCTCTGCAACAAGAGAAGCCACCTCAATGAGAAGCCCGTGCACCACAAAAAAGAGTAGCCCC